>NW_028142288.1:0-99038 GCF_055691185.1 Crinia signifera | reverse complement strand
TAATATAGCATGCCCCTTCATAGAATAAAATTCCTGATTTTTTTAAACCAAATGTAAAACAACAACAACTTTATTTTAAAAGTTCACTTTCCACTTGAAACACGGCGAAAATCACTTAGAAAGACGGCGAGAAGTGCACGTTGAATAGGGTAATTCGCTTTCTGACCCAAAAAATCACCTTCCAACGTGAAAATAGCACAAATTCACCATGAAACAGGGCGAATTACGAATTATCCTCATTGAATACTGCCCAAAGAGTGCACAACAGGGTTGCCAATTCCCCTTATAACAAGCAGAGTTGGGCTTGTTTTTTCCCCAAGTAGTTTGTTTCTTCTGCTAGTTGCTGGTAGTTTGTTTTTGGGCTTGTTGCCTTGTTCTCAGGGCCAGCTGTGGATTGGACGCTGCAAAACAAAGCTGGCTCATGATTTGCTGTGCAGGGATCGGATGGGCGGGTCTGTAAGTAGCAGGGAAGTGCTCACTGCTTCCTGTAGCTGCTGTATCGTGTCGTGTGGCCACTGGCCTATTATCTGCAGGGACCCAGGTGACGGATAGAAGCAGGCAGGGCTATTTTTGTGCAGGCTCCAGCAGGAACTGTGGCCCTTATTCTAGTTCACTCTTTCTGACAAAATATTCCTCAGATGGACAAACCCATGTGCACTGCAGGTGAAAACCCCCACCCAAATCTAATTATCTCTGCACAAGTAACACCTGCCTCACCTGCAGTGCACATGGGTTTGTCCATCTGAGGAATATTTTGTCAGAAAGAGTGAACTAGAATAATGGCCACAGTTCCTGCTGGAGCCTGCACAAAAATAGCCCTGGAAGCAGGTATGTGTATGTGTGCTGCAGTAGCCTGTACATCAGCAGCAATTCAGCCTCCACATTCCCCGGGCTTCCTTATAGTTACTTAGCTCACACGGAAGCCGGGGCTGCTCTGGCCGTGCTCTGTGTGCTGCTGTACATTCCTCAGCAGCAGGGAGGGGGAGGACGGGGACTGCTGCACTAATCTCACCCTGTACTCGGGCTGAGAACACAGACTTATCAGAGGTGCAGCAGCAGCAGGTAGGGGAAGGACGGGGACTGCTACACTAATCTCACCCTGTACTCGGGCTGAGAACACAGACTTATCAGAGGTGCAGCAGCAGCAGGGAGGGGGAGGACTGCTGCACTAATCTCACCCTGTACTCGGGCTGAGAACACAGACTTATCAGAGGTGCAGCAGCAGCAGGGAGGGGGAGGACGGGGACTGCTGCACTAATCTCACCCTGTACTCGGGCTGAGAACACAGACTTATCAGAGGTGCAGCAGCAGCAGGGAGGGGGAGGACGGGGGACTGCTGCACTAATCTCACCCTGTACTCGGGCTGAGAACACAGACTTATCAGAGGTGCAGCAGCAGCAGCAGCATACCTCCCAACTGTCACGATTTTAGAGGGACAGTCCCGATTTTCGGGTCCTGTCCCGCTGTCCCACCCGGCAGTTGGGAGACCCCCCAAACTAGTAGAATAGACGCTGTGCGCATGCGCACAGCGTCTATTCTCGTATAAAAATGAGGTCGCGGCTAATTAGCATAAGCCGCGCCCTCATTTGCATACACCCCGCCCCCTTTTCGGGCGCGAGTGTCCCTATTTCTTCAGGTCTAAAGTTGGGAGGTATGCAGTAGGGAGGGGGAGGACGGGGACTGCTGCACTAATCTCACCCTCTACTCGGGCTGAGAACACAGACTTATCAGAGGTGCAGCAGCAGCAGCAGCAGCAGGGAGGGGGAGGACGGGGACTGCTGCACTAATCTCACCCTGTACTCGGGCTGAGAGCACAGACTTATCAGAGGTGCAGCAGCAGTGTAAAAATACGCCCCGGTGCTATTGCACCGGGACGAAAGGGGCAGTGCCGCCGCCGGGTGGCGCTGCCCCCTGTAGCCAGGGCCAGTGTACTAGTGCGGTCACTGGCCCTGCTGCTGGCTGGCGCCTGCTTCCTGGCCTGGGGTGGCCTGGCGCCACCCCAGGGAGCCGGAAGCAGACCCTCCAGTGACGCCGGGTGTGGGGGCAGCGGCGAGCCTTCGCCGCTGATCCCCACGAACAAAGGGGATTCAAATATGGCGCCAAAGGAGAGCCAATCATGGCTCTCGCTCTGGCGCCCAATGGGAAGTGGCGGCGGCGAGCCAATCCTGGCTCGCCACGTCACGAGCCCCGCCCCCGGGTGCTGGTTTGAACTAACCAGCGCCGGGGGCGGGAAGTGGAAGTCGGCGACGGAGGAGGAAGAGAGCGGAGGCTGCGGGACGGAGAGAGGTCTGCCGCCGGAAGCCCCGGGAGGCGGCAGCTGTGTGCGGAGTACTGCTACACGCTGCCGCCCGCCGGGCGAAGGACACTGTGCCGGGGACAGCCGGCGAAGACGGAAGAAGCCCGGGTGCGGCGGGGTGCAACGCAAAAGAGCTTGCCCCGGCCCCCGCTGCCCCGGTGAAGACTGCAGGAAGCCCGGAGGTGGTGGGAAGCATCCCACCTCCGGTGAAGACGGACCACCCTCGTGGCTGGACCAGGCTTGGTCCAGCGGAAGGCCCTAGGACGGGTAAGTCCACCATGTGGGTCCCCTCCCTAGACCACCAGGCGTTCGGGCATTAGGTCCGTGGGCCCAATTCAGGCACCAGGCCTGTGCGCTAGTAGTCGGGCTCTAGGCCCGTGGGGACCCAAGGGTTGGGTGTTGTTGGGCATTAGGCCCCATTGTGTTGTTGGGCATTAGGCCCCTTTGTGTGTCGTTGGGCATTAGGCCCAGTGGTGCTCTGGGCTTTAGGCCCCTACGTAGTAGGCCCTCGGGCCCCATTGTGTTATTGGCCCCCAGGCCCACCTGGGTTACTGGGCTCCAGCTGTGTTGTGGGCGCAAGGCCCTGTTTGTGTACGAGGCCCAGACCCTGCTAGGGCTGAAGCCTCTCGGTAGAAGTAACAGGCCTGCATCGACAGGCCGCGAGTTCAGTTATCGCCGCAAGGGTTATTGCGGTAAGGCTGGGAACAGCCAGAGGGAGGTAGGCCCTCGCTAGGTGTTGGTGCAGTGTTGTCTCTTTACATTGTACTTTTTTACTTGACACCGTGTACTGTATGCTGTACTGAGGTTCACCAATCGTGGCCCTGTGCAGATTGTGTTCCTTCCAGGTTGCGTGACGCTAGGCCGTGGCATCGGAAGATCCGGCGCTAGGTCACAGGTTGCGCGGGCGTTAGGCGCCAGGTTGCGTGACGCTAGGCCGTGGCATCGGAAGATCCGGCGCTAGGTCACAGGTTGCGCGGGCGTTAGGCGCCAGGTTGCAGGACGCTAGGCTGTGGCATCTAAGGATCCAGCGCTAGGTCGCGAGTTACGTAAGCCGGCTTCAGGCCGCAGGGTGCGCAGGAGGTAAGTCGCATGCGCGTTGGTGTATTGCTCTGCCCTAGGGAGCAGGAGGTTACGTGAGTTCCTTTTCAGATACCGGTATCCGCACTGGAAGTGTGACGGTGGACCAGTGAACGACTGGTGAGTAGAAATTGTATTGAATCTGTTGTCGTGTTGTTTGTGCTCCTTCCCCTCCCCGGAGCGTTCCCCCACCTCAGTTACGCCTGCCGTGTTCCACAAGCGGGTGTAACCACTCTGAGGCCAATAGTGCCTGTGATGAGCATCCCCTCCCCCCCTTAGGGGGTTTTCCCCCTTGTTTCCCCTACAGGTGCAGTCGTTTCTGGAGACCAGTGGAGCAAGAGGAAGGTACCGGGACCGTCACAGGCCCGAAGGTAGGAGGCGGAGCGCAGCGAGGTGAGTACGTGCAGCGAGTGGTGCGCGCCTGGCCCCGCCCCGGGGCCTCCCACATTTTGGCGTAGTCGGCAGGATCTGAATCCACAGTTGCGATGTGGGGCACCCCCAGGGAGACCCGCCGGAGGGACCTTCCGGAAGCACCTTACCCCTATGTTGATGAAGACGGTTGGGTGACGGTGACAGGAGCGGACCTTATGAGGATTGTACAGAGGTCCATCCAGCGCGACAAGGACCAGCGACGGGAGGAGAGGCTCGCGAAGGCTCTGGTGACCCCTTGCCGGACGTGTCAGCAGATGGGACACTTTACCAGCGACTGCCCCCAGAGCCGTTCTGCAAGGGGAACAATCAGATCGACGGAGTGGAAGGGGCCAAGGCATCCAGACCCCTGGGTGACGGAGGAGGCCGTGATATCTCCCTTCTGGATCGCGGAAATGTCCCCATGTTGGGCAGGGCAGAAAGGCACACCAGGGAACCCTCGCCACTCCCCATGCCGGACCAGTCTCCAACTCGAACGGTTGGGACCAGAAGCTCCGGAAGGTAGGGTCGTGCCGATAGGAGGAAGGAAGTCCGCGGAGGCAGAGGACGTCCTGGAGCGAGACGTCTCGCCGATGGCACAGTGGCTAGCAGATACCAGCGGGAGAGACTAAGGCTACACCGCAAGAGAGGATACCGAATGGGACGAACCCTGGTGCGAACTCTGTAACGAGGTGGACCACGAACCGCCGGATTGCCCCTACGTCTCCGCCCAGACGATTAAGAATTGGTGCCAAGGGTATGTCGACCACCATGACCCCACCAACTGGCCCTCAGGGGACGACTGGAGCGAAGAGGAATCGGAGAGGTGCACGGGCTGCGGTGACCTCGACCACATACGCCCTGAATGCCCCTGGCCTATGGACTACGATTCGCGGGAAGAGACTGACCCTGGAGGATCTGAGGACGACGGTTGGGAGACTATGGAAGAGGAGGACGACCCCCCTCCCTCAAGGGCGGCTGCCCGAGAAGTAGGAAGTGCCCCAGAGGGAACAACCGGTGGCCAGAGGGCAACCCCTCAACAGGAAAACCGGATGGAGGCCCCCTGCCGAATGGGTAGAGGTGATGCCCTTGGAAGGGGAATCTCCCTGTTGGCCTATGGCGGGTGACCCCGGCAAACGACCCCTCCCTCGGAGGAGTCGGCGGAGGAGGCCGGAAGCCAAACGCAGGAGTCCACTGCCCACAGAGGACCAGGACCAGTCCCTGGGGGCAAACACCCGCGACACAGGTGACCTATACCCGGAAGCCACACCCCCAGACGAGAAGGTGGAGGTGAGTTTTCCTTCCGCAGATGCTGGCCCAGGCACCCCAGATGGGACACCTGGACCAGGACCGACCTCCCGAGAGGACCAGGGTGACCCTGACGCCGGAACGCAGGTAATGGCTCACTTTGTGGGGACCACAAAGGAAAAGGGGGGGGCAAGTGTGGAAATACGCCCCGGTGCTATTGCACCGGGACGAAAGGGGCAGTGCCGCCGCCGGGTGGCGCCGCCCCCTGTAGCCAGGGCCAGTGTACTAGTCCGGTCACTGGCCCTGCTGCTGGCTGGCGCCTGCTTCCTGGCCTGGGGTGGCCTGGCGCCACCCCAGGGAGCCGGAAGCAGACCCTCCAGTGACGCCGGGTGTGGGGGCAGCGGCGAGCCTTCGCCGCTGATCCCCACGAACAAAGGGGATTCAAATACGGCGCCAAAGGAGAGCCAATCATGGCTCTCGCTCTGGCGCCCAATGGGAAGTGGCGGCGGCGAGCCAATCCTGGCTCGCCACGTCACGAGCCCCGCCCCCGGGTGCTGGTTTGAACTAACCAGCGCCGGGGGCGGGAAGTGGAAGTCGGCGACGGAGGAGGAAGAGAGCGGAGGCTGCGGGACGGAGAGAGGTCTGCCGCCGGAAGCCCCGGGAGGCGGCAGCTGTGTGCGGAGTACTGCTACACGCTGCCGCCCGCCGGGCGAAGGACACTGTGCCGGGGACAGCCGGCGAAGACGGAAGAAGCCCGGGTGCGGCGGGGTGCAACGCAAAAGAGCTTGCCCCGGCCCCCGCTGCCCCGGTGAAGACTGCAGGAAGCCCGGAGGTGGTGGGAAGCATCCCACCTCCGGTGAAGACGGACCACCCTCGTGGCTGGACCAGGCTTGGTCCAGTGGAAGGCCCTAGGACGGGTAAGTCCACCATGTGGGTCCCCTCCCTAGACCACCAGGCGTTCGGGCATTAGGTCCGTGGGCCCAATTCAGGCACCAGGCCTGTGCGCTAGTAGTCGGGCTCTAGGCCCGTGGGGACCCAAGGGTTGGGTGTTGTTGGGCATTAGGCCCCATTGTGTTGTTGGGCATTAGGCCCCTTTGTGTGTCGTTGGGCATTAGGCCCAGTGGTGCTCTGGGCTTTAGGCCCCTACGTAGTAGGCCCTCGGGCCCCATTGTGTTATTGGCCCCCAGGCCCACCTGGGTTACTGGGCTCCAGCTGTGTTGTGGGCGCAAGGCCCTGTTTGTGTACGAGGCCCAGACCCTGCTAGGGCTGAGGCCTCTCGGTAGAAGTAACAGGCCTGCATCGACAGGCCGCGAGTTCAGTTATCGCCGCAAGGGTTATTGCGGTAAGGCTGGGAACAGCCAGAGGGAGGTAGGCCCTCGCTAGGTGTTGGTGCAGTGTTGTCTCTTTACATTGTACTGTTTTACTTGACACCGTGTACTGTATGCTGTACTGGGGTTCACCAATCGTGGCCCTGTGCAGATTGTGTTCCTTCCAGGTTGCGTGACGCTAGGCCGTGGCATCGGAAGATCCGGCGCTAGGTCACAGGTTGCGCGGGCGTTAGGCGCCAGGTTGCGTGACGCTAGGCCGTGGCATCGGAAGATCCGGCGCTAGGTCACAGGTTGCGCGGGCGTTAGGCGCCAGGTTGCAGGACGCTAGGCTGTGGCATCTAAGGATCCAGCGCTAGGTCGCGAGTTACGTAAGCCGGCTTTAGGCCGCAGGGTGCGCAGGAGGTAAGTCGCATGCGCGTTGGTGTATTGCTCTGCCCTAGGGAGCAGGAGGTTATGTGAGTTCCTTTTCAGATGCCGGTATCCGCACTGGAAGTGTGACAGTGGACCAGTGAACGACTGGTGAGTAGAAATTGTATTGAATCTGTTGTCATGTTGTTTGTGCTCCTTCCCCTACCCGGAGCGTTCCCCCACCTCAGTTACGCCTGCCGTGTTCCACAAGCGGGTGTAACCACTCTGAGGCCAATAGTGCCTGTGATGAGCATCCCCTCCCCCCCTTAGGGGGTTTTCCCCCTTGTTTCCCCTACAGGTGCAGTCGTTTCTGGAGACCATAGACAAAAAACGAAAAGAAAAACCAGCGCTAAGTAATCTGGACGTGTTTATAACCCAAAAATGTTTAACAGTGTTTCCCCTACTGCTGCTGCTTTTTGGGACTGCTCAATAAATCCCAGTAAGAACAAACAAAAAATAGGAAAAAAAACTGCGCAAAGGGAAACACTGATAATAATCAAAGAGATTTATTATACAAAATATACATATGGTATGTGGCCACAACCTATAAAAACTTAGGACATAAAATACATCCACATAAAAATAAAATGAACAAAAATAAGAATATATAAATATATAGTATAAAAACTACATAGCACAAATCACACACAATATCTGGTTTAGTTAGTGCCTCTGCTAGTTAGTAATGCAGGTTAGTAGGTTTAGCAAGCAGAAAACTTTTATGGTTTGATCCAGAAAGTCCATATGCTCAGACTGACAAATTTTTTACTCAGATGGAATTAGTAAACTTGCAGCATGCAAAAAGGTGTTATCAACTTCAGAATGAGTTAAGTAGGTTGTCTGGCCAGACATAAAAAAAGTTAGTATAAAAGCTGGGTATATACCTTTGGAGACCTGTGATGGAATACAGTCTCTGATGCCTCCCAGTTGCTAGAACTGAATTTCCAAATTTGTATGCAACTATATCCGGAGTTTGTGACACCAGTGGTTCAGAGATGAATGACAGGTCCCCTTGGTAGAATATCAGTAGTCTTCAGTGATCTGGAGAAATAGAAATAGGTCTCTAACGCGTTTCCCCGCCTGCTGTGAGCGTCGGCGTGCACGATTTACTTGCTCTCTCTCTGAGGAAGCCGCCGACGCTCACAGCAGGCGGGGAAACGCGTTAGAGACCTATTTCTATTTCTCCAGATCACTGAAGACTACTGATATTCTACCAAGGGGACCTGTCATTCATCTCTGAACCACTGGTGTCACAAACTCCGGATATAGTTGCATACAAATTTGGAAACTCAGTTCTAGCAACTGGGAGGCATCAGAGACTGTATTCCATCACAGGTCTCCAAAGGTATATACCCAGCTTTTATACTAACTTTTTTTATGTCTGGCCAGACAACCTACTTAACTCATTCTGAAGTTGATAACACCTTTTTGCATGCTGCAAGTTTACTAATTCCATCTGAGTAAAAAATTTGTCAGTCTGAGCATATGGACTTTCTGGATCAAACCATAAAAGTTTTCTGCTTGCTAAACCTACTAACCTGCATTACTAACTAGCAGAGGCACTAACTAAACCAGATATTGTGTGTGATTTGTGCTATGTAGTTTTTATACTATATATTTATATATTCTTATTTTTGTTCATTTTATTTTTATGTGGATGTATTTTATGTCCTAAGTTTTTATAGGTTGTGGCCACATACCATATGTATATTTTGTATAATAAATCTCTTTGATTATTATCAGTGTTTCCCTTTGCGCAGTTTTTTTTCCTATTTTTTGTTTCTGGAGACCAGTGGAGCAAGAGGAAGGTACCGGGACCATCACAGGCCCGAAGGTAGGAGGCGGAGCGCAGCGAGGTGAGTACGTGCAGCGAGTGGTGCGCGCCTGGCCCCGCCCCGGGGCCTCCCACAGCAGCATGGAGGGGGAGGACGGGGACTGCTGCACTAATCTCACCCTGTACTCGGGCTGAGAGCACAGACTTATCAGAGGTGCAGCAGCAGCAGCAGGGAGGGGGAGGACAGGGGACTGCTGCACTAATCTCACCCTGTACTCGGGCTGAGAACACAGACTTATCAGAGGTGCAGCAGCAGCAGGGAGGGGGAGGACGGGCACTGCTGCACTAATCTCACCTTGTACTCGGGCTGAGAACACAGACTTATCAGAGGTGCAGCAGCAGGGAGGGGGAGGACGGGGACTGCTGCACTAATCTCACCCTGTACTCGGGCTGAGAACACAGACTTATCAGAGGTGCAGCAGCAGCAGGGAGGGGGAGGACGGGGGACTGCTGCACTAATCTCACCCTGTACTCGGGCTGAGAACACAGACTTATCAGAGGTGCAGCAGCAGCAGGGAGGGGGAGGACGGGGGACTGCTGCACTAATCTCACCCTGTACTCGGGCTGAGAACACAGACTTATCAGAGGTGCAGCAGCAGGGAGGGGGAGGACGGGGACTGCTGCACTAATCTCACCCTGTACTCGGGCTGAGAACACAGACTTATCAGAGGTGCAGCAGGGAGGGGGAGGACAGGAGACTGCTGCACTAATCTCACCCTGTACTCGGGCTGAGAACACAGACTTATCAGAGGTGCAGCAGCAGCAGGGAGGGGGAGGACGGGGGACTGCTGCACTAATCTCACCCTGTACTCGGGCAGAAAACACAGTTTTCCCTTATACACATGACACACATAATGCCTGTTCTGCTAACGTTGGGTGCCTTTTTTGCTGATAATTCGTCGTATTTGCATTGTTATGACCAGCACACACAAGCAGCTTACGATGATTAAAATGATATGTGGCATGAATATATTCTGTGTGCGACTGTGGCTGATCCTGCATACAGAATGCTATGTTACAGTGATTTCCATTAATTCAATTTCATATGCTGATACAGCCTCACTCGCACACAGAATATAGGCATGCTGCATATCATTTTAATCAGCAGAAGCATTCCAAATTCCCTAGGCAATTGCCTAGTTTGCCTATGCCTAAGGCCGGCTCTGTTTGCATGGGCATCCAAGGCAATGATTAAATGGGCTGAGGCCTTAGGAAATCATCTCCAGTCAGAGTCAGAGACTTTCGCACTGGCCGTAAAGCTCAGGTTTGCAGCAGAATATATTTGTGAGGCTGGGGAAGAAGGCGCTAAGATGGTATCTAAAGTGTTGGCCACATCGGTATCAGCAAGGAAAGCCCTCTGGCTTAAAGCTTGGGAAGCAGACAGCGAATCCAAGAAGTCTCTTGAAGCTTTGGCTTTTATGGGAGAGCTACTTTTTGGGTCAGAGCTGGAATCCATCATAAAGCAAGCCACCGGGGGGGGGGGGGGGGGGTGTTAAGAGAACCTTCCTTCCCATCACATTGAAACATTCAGGGGGGCATCTAACAGAGGACAGGCAAGAAGAGGAAAGTTTCCAGCCAGTAAGGGGAGGGCACCCAGATCCCGTTTCGGGGCCTTCGCTAAGAAGCATATGCCCAAAGGAGAGGATAAGTCCTCACCATGACTGGGCTCCTCATTCTGGGCTCAGAGTGGGGGGTCGCCTCCTGCAGTTTCTGGACAGGTGGAGAGATTCCACCACGGACCCTTGGGTTTATTCCATCATTTCTCAGGGTTACAAGATAAATCTCAGGGGGTCTACTCCAAGAAGATTTCTCCCTACTCCTTTACCAAGGGAAGCCACTTTTGGGGGTGGCAACGTCTCTTATAGGGTAGTGGTCCCGGTACCTCAGGAGGAAAGGAAGAAAGGATTTTATTTGATTATTTTCCTGGTCCGCAAACCAGATGGGTCATTCAGACCCATTCTAAATTTGAAATATTTTAACCTGCATCTTTGGGTGGACCATTTTCGCATGGAATCTCTTTGATCAGTGCTTTTAAGCATATAATCAGGGGAATTTCTAGCATCAGTGGATATCCAGGATGCTTATCTGCATGTGCCTATCTGCAGGGAACATCATTCTTTACTACATTTTGCGACAGGAGAGACTCCTTTACAGTTCCAGGCTCTGCCTTTTGGTCTGGCCGCAGTGCCGAGGGTCTTCACAAAAGTGAAGGCTGTCATGGCAGCGGCCCTCAGGCTGAGAGGGATAGTAATTATCCCTTAAATGGATGACCTACAGTTCAAGGTGGAGTCAACGGAGAAGTTACAGGAACATTTGTCCATTGCGACAAAGTTTTTTCAAGACCAGGGGAGGTTGTTAAACCTCCCAAAGTCTCATTTGACACCCACACAGAGACTGCAGTTTCTGGGGGTGATTTTTGACATGCACTTACTTTGAGTGTTTCTACCAGAATCCAAGGCAGTGGACATTCGTCATCTGGTACTGTTGATCCTGCAGTCCCCAAACCCAACAGTTTGGCAGGGAGTGAAACTGCCCAGCGAGATGGTGGCAACCTTCGAGATGTTGCAGTTTGCAAGGTTTCAATCGAGGATTTTTCAGTGGAACTTTCTCTCATGTTGGTCAGGAAATTCAAAGACCATGAAGCAGAAACGGTTGTTGCTGTCTCAGGAGACAAGGGAGTCCCTGATCTGGTGGATGGATCAGGAGACTCTGCAGCTGGGGCATTCCCACCACTTGTGGGATTGGCTGGTTGTCACAACCGAAGCCAGTCTCAGGGGCTGGGGGGCGGTGGTCCTTCACCTGAGGTTGCAGGGTCTGTGGTCCAAGGAAGAATCCAGACTGCCGATCAACATATTGGAGCTCCGGGAGGTTTGGAACACCCTTCTGCAGGCAGAGGATCTCCTGAAGGGATCACCTGTACGTGTACAATCAGAAAATGCCATGGCTGTGGCTTACTTGAATCATCAGGGCGGGACTCACAGCAGGATGGCAATGCAGGAAGTCTCACAGATTTTCAGATGGGCAGAGGTGAACATTCCGGCTCTGTTGGCTGTATCCGGAATATACTGTAGAAGCGGATTTCCTCAGCAGGACATAGCTGCTGGAGAGGAGAGTGGGCGCTCCATCAGGAAGTCTTTCAGGAGATAGTGTCTCGCTGAGGGCTCCCAGAGGTAGACCTGATGGGTTCCAGTAACAACTGTCAGGTTCCCAGGTTCTGCTCTTGAACCAGGGATCCGACCGTTTTGGCAGTGGATGCCATGACAGTTCCATGGCATTTCAACCTTGCCTACATGTTTCCTCTGTTCCCCAGGATTCTGAGGTCCCAGAAGGTACAAACCATTTTGATTGCACTGGACTGGTCTAGGAGGTCATGGTATTCAGACATACTGCATTTGTCGATGGAATCTTGGCATCTTCCTCTTCGGCTGGACTTTCTACAACAAGGAACATTTCTACCCCTGGACCTAGTTTGTCTCAATTTGACGGCCTGTCTTATGAAACATCGCTATTAAGGAAGAAGGGGGTTTTGGAAGCGGTTATACAGACTATGCTCAGGGCTCGCAAGCCGGTGTCAGGTGCAAATTACCATCAGGTCTGGAAGATCTATATCAGGTGGTGTGAGCGTCAGAGGGTTCACACCTCTAGGTTCAAGGTATCAAGACTGTTGAATTTTCTCCAGGATTGATTCTCTGCAGGGCTCAGTCTGCAGTCCTTAAAGGTACAGCTCTTGGCATTATCCATTTTCTTTCAGAAAAGGGTAGCCCTGATACCTGAAGTTCAGACCTTTCTACAGGGCGTCCTGAAACTTGAACCCCCGTATAGGCAGCCGGTGGCACCTTGGGATTTGTCTTTGGTTTTGTCAGTGTTACAGAATCCTCCTTTTCGGCTGACCTTAAAAATTTTTCTTGGAAACTTACCTTTTTGTTGGCTATTGCTTCAGCTAGGTGTGTTTCGGAATTGGGAGCCTTGTCTTGCAAGTTCATGAAGGTAGGGCTGTGCTTCGAACAGTGCCTAAATTTCTACCTAAGGTAGTATCTTGTTTTCATTTGAACCAGGAGATTGTGCTCCTGGCGTTTTCCCCACCTGAAGGAGTAAAAAATAGGGACATTTTGAAGAAATTGGACATTGTTCGCGCCTTGCATATCCGCAAAACTGATTTGCTTTTGGTGCTTTATGATGTACATAAGAGAGGGTGGCCTGCTTCTAAGCAGACCATTGCCAGATGGTTAAGGTCAGTTTGCCTACACCAAGGTAGGTAGACCTGTTCCTTCATGGATAAATGCCCATACTACCAGGGCTTCCTCTTGGGCTGTGCGTCATGGGGCTACAGCGAAGCAGTTGTGCAGGGCTACCACCTGGTCCTCTGTTCCTACCTTTACAAAATTCTATAGGTTCCATGAGTTCACGTCGGAGGACACTTCATTTGGGCAAGCAGTGATGAGAACTGTTAGTCTGAATGTACCCTCCCAAAGGACCAGCTTGTGAATATCCCAAGGTTAGCTGTGTCACGAGGATGGACGAAAGAGAAAATGGGATTTTTTTAAGAACCCCGTTCTCTGAGTCCATCCTGGTGACACATCGATCCCTCCCTTATGCTCAGTAAGTTATACCGTTTATGTATTGTCATGTTATTGGTTATGTTGATTGTGCATATATAAAATGTTCAGGCGTTGTGCTGAGTAATGTATACTAGTGTGCTTTAGAAGTTGAACTGAAGTATCCTGGGATGCAGAAGGGAGGAGCATAGGTGTATTTGCTCCTGCGGACCCTCCTACATCCCAAGGTGAGCTGTGTCACCAGGATGGACTCAGTAAAAGGGGTTGGAATGGTAAGTTCTTACAAAAATCCCCTTTTCAGCTCGATCCGTGGACCAAATCTCACTAGAGTATGGGGGCCTTAAGACTGAGACATCTTCCCACTGTCCAGCACAAACTCACCTCCTACAATCTCATTATCTATTGATTGCACTACTCTTTACACTAGCACCTACTGTATGTGTGCTGTCTTGGAATTATCCTAAATTTCTCACTCTCCTTTAACCCCTTCCTGACACAGCATGTTTTTGCCTTCCTGACAGAGCCCTTTTTTTCAAATCGGACATGTATCACTTAAGTGTGGATAACTTTTTTTTGCTTTTACTTATCCCAGTGATTTTGAGATTGTTTTCTCGTGACACATTGTACTTCAAGTTAGTGGTAAATTTGGGTCGATACAGTCTGTGTTTTTTTGTGAAAAATACCAAAATGTCGTAAAAAAATTGAAAATTTAGCAATTTGCAAAATGTTAAATTTTCTGCTTGTGAGACAAATAATCATACCACTCAAAATAGTTAATAACTAACATAGACCATATGTCTACTTTATGTTTCCATCATTATTTCAACTTCCTTTTAATTTTTTTGGACACTAGGAGGCTTACAATATGAATAGCAAATTCTCAAATTTTCAAGAAAATTTCAAACACTGATTTTTTTAGGGACCAGTTCAGTTCTGATGTGACTTTGAGGGACTTGTATGTGAGACACCCCCATAAATGATGCCATTTCAAAAACTGCACCCCTCACAGTATTCAAAACAGCATTTTGGAAGTTTGTTAACTCTTTAGGTGTTTCACATGAATTAAAACAAAGTGTAGGTGAAATTTCAAAATTTCATTTTTTTTGCAGATTTTCAATTTTAATACATTTTTCTAAGGAACACAGTACATTTTACTAGAGAAATGTGACTAAAAATTGATTCCCCCAATTCTTTTGTTTTCATAAATATCCTATATGTGGCCCTAGTGTGCACGTTGACCAAACCACAGGCTTCATAATAGAAGGAGCACCTACTTGATTTTGGAGCCTCCTTTTTATGAGATTATTTTTTAGGCACCATGTAGGTTTCTAGGCACCATAAGATGCTAAAATTTAGGAACCTCCCCCACAAGTGACCCCATTTTGCAAACTACACCCTTCAGGGAATTCATCTAGGGGTATAGTGTACATTTCAAACCCCCAGGGGTTTCACCAATTTTGATACAACTGGGCTGTGAAAATGAAAAAATTTAATTTTTCATTTTCACAGCTCAGTTGTATCAAAATTGGTGAAACCCCTGGGGGTTTGAAATGTACACTATACCCCTAGATGAATTCCCTAAAGGGTGTAGTTTGCAAAATGGGGTCACTTGTGGGGGGGTTCCACTGTATGGGTGCTTCAGGGGTCATTCAACCAGAATCTGTGCTGCAAAATCCAAATATCACTCCTTCCCTTCTGAGTCCTGCCATGCACCCAACTGGTATTTTTTGGTCACATGTGAGGCATTGCCATACTCGGGAGAAATTGGGGCACAGATTTTGGGGTGCTTTGTCTCCTTCATTCCTTGTGAAAATGAAAAATTTTGAGCCAGATCTGCATTTTTGTGTAAAAAAATGTAATTTTTTACACAAAAATGCAGTTCTGGCTCAAAATTTTTCATTTTCACAAGGAATGAAGGAGACAAAGCACCCCAAAATCTGTGCCCCAATTTCTCCCGAGTACGGCAATGCCTCATATGTGACCAAAAAATACCATTTGGGTGCATGGCAGGACTCAGAAGGGAAGGAGTGATATTTGGTGGTGGAATGAATGGTGGGTGCTATGTCGCATTAGCAAGACCCCCGAAGCACCAATACAGTGGAACCCCCCCACATGTGACCCCATTTTGCTCACCAGCTTTGGGAGGGGGGCTGGCGCTGCGGCTGGTGGGGGGGTGGGAGGGGTGCTGACGCTGCGGCAGCCGGGTGGGTGGGAGGGAGGGGGGGCTGCCGGGTCGGAGGGGGGGGCTGGTGATCGGTGCTGTACTTAACAGCACCGATCACCACCGATCACTGTGTTACCGAGCGGCTTAGCCGTCGGTAACACAGAAAACGCTGCAATTGGCTGTTCACATTTGAACAGCCAATCGCAGCGATCGCCGCGAGGGGGGATGTCTGCTGTCAGGGACAGCAGACATCTCCAAACTGTCACCGCGTCTATAGACGCGGTGACAGTTTAAAACCATGACGTATATATACGTCTTCGGTCGGGAAGTGCCTCATATGTGACCAAAAAATACCATTTGGGTGCATGGCAGGACTCAGAAGGGAAGGAGTGATATTTGGTGGTGGAATGAATGGTGGGTGCTATGTCGCATTAGCAAGACCCCCGAAGCACCAATACAGTGGAACCCCCCCACATGTGACCCCATTTTGCTCACCAGCTTTGGGAGGGGGGCTGGCGCTGCGGCTGGTGGGGGGGTGGGAGGGGTGCTGACGCTGCGGCAGCCGGGTGGGTGGGAGGGAGGGGGGGCTGCCGGGTCGGAGGGGGGGGCTGGTGATCGGTGCTGTACTTAACAGCACCGATCACCACCGATCACTGTGTTACCGAGCGGCTTAGCCGTCGGTAACACAGAAAACGCTGCAATTGGCTGTTCACATTTGAACAGCCAATCGCAGCGATCGCCGCGAGGGGGGATGTCTGCTGTCAGGGACAGCAGACATCTCCAAACTGTCACCGCGTCTATAGACGCGGTGACAGTTTAAAACCATGACGTATATATACGTCTTCGGTCGGGAAGTACCTCCCGACCATGACGTATATATACGTCATATGTCGGGAATACCTTTCTATCTATCTGTCTATATATATATATATATATATCTCTGTATTATCTGATCAATATGTAGTTATTTTCTCATTCAGTGTGCAATTGGGATACAAAATGTTTTTTTTCCTAGACAGAATTACCCCTCCCTTTTGGCACCTGAATGACACACCTCTGATTGAGCAGCTTACCAACCAAAATGTTATATATATATATATATATATATATATATATATATATATATATATATATATATATATATATATATACACATATATATATATGTGTATATATGTATATATATATATATATATATATATATGTGTGTATATATATATATATATATATATATATATATACACATATATATATATATGTGTGTATATATATATATATATATATATACACACATATATATATACACACACATATATATATATATATATATATATATATATATATATAATTCAGTACATTACATGTTATTTTATTTATTTTATTTGTGCTGCGGCTGGCGGGGGGTGGGAGGGGGGGAGCGCTGCGTGCGCTGCGGCTGCCGGAAGGAGGGACTGCAGGGACTGCCGGGTGAGCTGCCGGGTGGGTGGGAGGGGGGGCTGGCGATCGGTGGTGATCGGTGCTGTACTTAACAGCACCGATCACCACCGATCACTGTGTTACCGAGCGGCTTAGCCGCCGGTAACACAGGAAACGCTGTGATTGACTGTTCACATTTGAACAGCCAATCACAGTGATCGCCGACCGGGGGGGGCATCCCTGCCCCCCCTGGGCAGCGAGGGGGGATGTCTGCTGTCAGGGACAGCAGACATTTCCAAACTGTCACCGCGTCTATAGACGCGGTGACAGTTTAAAGCATGGGTCCTCAAACTGCGGCCCTCCAGATGTTGTGAAACTACAAATCCCAGCATGCCTTGCCACAGTTTTGCTATAAGGGAGTGTTAAAACTGTGGCAAGGCATGCTGGGATTTGTAGTTTCACAACATCTGGAGGGCCGCAGTTTGAGGACCCATGGTTTAAAGCCATGACGTACATTTACGCCATGTGTCGGGAAGTACTTCCCGACCATGACGTAAATGTACGTCAAATGTCGGGAAGGGGTTAAACAACACTCTCACAAACCTGCCATTTTTTTAATCTTAAAAATATCTCCAGGATCAGACCTTTTCTCACCCTGGATTCCACCAAGACCCGTATCCACTCTCAGGTCATCTCCAGCCTGGACTGCTGTAACCTTCTCATATGTGGAATCCATGACAAATATCTCCACTCCAATCAGGTATGGGTCATTGGGTTGACCTTATTTAGGACTACATGCATTAGGTCAGTCACTAAAGGTGGACAAGGCTTAGGTCAACACCTGAAATAGGTTGACATGGCTAAGGTCGACAGGATTGAAAGGTTGACAGAGGTTGGTTGACAGTATTGGATTACTGACGTCAGGATCAGGTGTCAGTCTCTGACTTCCTCACACCGCCGATTTCACAGGGGTCAGTGTGGGTATGTATTGTGGTACTGACGTCAGGAGCAGGTGTCAGTCTCTGACTCCCAGACACCGCTGATTGCACAGGGGTCGGTGTGGGTATGTATTGTGGTACTGACGTCAGGAGCAGGTGTCAGTCTCTGACTCCCAGACACCGCTGATTGCACAGGGGTCAGTGTGGGTATGTATTGTAGTACTGACGTCAGGAGCAGGTGTCAGTCTCTGACTCCCGGACACCACTGATTGCACAGGGGTCGGTGTGGGTATGTACTGTGGTACTGACGTCAGGAGCAGGTGTCAAGTCTCTGACTCCCAGACACCGCTGATTGCACAGGGGTCGGTGTGGGTATGTATTGTAGTACTGACGTCAGAAGCATGTGTCAGTCTCTGACTCCCAGACACCACTGATTGCACAGGGGTCAGTGTGGGTATGTATTGGGGTTACTGACGTCAGGAGCAGGTGTCAGTCTCTGACTCCCAGACACCGCTGATTGCACAGGGGTCGGTGTGGGTATGTATTGTGGTACTGACGTCAGGAGCAGGTGTCAGTCTCTGACTCCCAGACACCGCTGATTGCACAGGGGTCGGTGTGGGTATGTATTGTGGTACTGACGTCAGGAGCAGGTGTCAGTCTCTGACTCCCAGACACCGCTGATTGCACAGGGGTCAGTGTGGGTATGTATTGTAGTACTGACGTCAGGAGCAGGTGTCAGTCTCTGACTCCCGGACACCACTGATTGCACAGGGGTCGGTGTGGGTATGTACTGTGGTACTGACGTCAGGAGCAGGTGTCAGTCTCTGACTCCCAGACACCGCTGATTGCACAGGGGTCGGTGTGAGTATGTTTTGTGGTACTAATGTGAGGAGCAGGTGTCAGTCTCTGACTCCCGGACACCACTGATTGCACAGGGGTCAGTGTGGGTATGTATTGTGGTACTGACGTCAGGAGCAGGTGTCAGTCTCTGACTCCCAGACACCGCTGATTGCACAGGGGTCGGTGTGGGTATGTATTGTGGTACTGACGTCAGGAGCAGGTGTCAGTCTCTGACTCCCGGACACCGCTGAATGCACAGGGGTCAGTGTGGGTATGTGTTGTGGTACTGACGTCAGGAGCAGGTGTCAGTCTCTGACTCCCGGACACCGCTGAATGCACAGGGGTCAGTGTGGGTATGTATTGTGGTACTGACATCAGGAGCAGGTGTCAGTCTCTGACTCCCGGACACCGCTGAATGCACAGGGGTCAGTGTGGGTATGTATTGTGGTACTGACGTCAGGATCAGGTGTCAGTCTCTGACTCCCTCACACCGCTGATTGCACAGGGGTCAGTGTGGGTATGTATTGTGGTACTGACGTCAGAAGCATGTGTCAGTCTCGGACTCCCGGACACCACCACAGGGGTCCGTGTGAGGTCAGTGTGGGTATGTATTGTAGTACTGACGTCAGAAGCATGTGTCAGTCTCTGACTCCCGGACACCACCACAGGGGTCAGTGTGAGTGTGTATTGTGGTACTGACGTCAGGAGCAGGTGTCAGTCTCTGACTCCCGGACACCACTGAATGCACAGGGGTCGGTGTGGGTATGTAATGGGGTACTGACATCAGGAGCAAGTGTCAAGTCTCTGACTCCCGGACACCACTGAATGCACAGGGGTCAGTGTGGGTATGTATTGTGGTACTGACGTCAGGATCAGGTATCTGTCTCAGACTCCCTCACACCGCTGATTGCACAGGGGTCAGTGTGAGTATGTATTGTGGTACTGACGTCAGGTCCAGGTGCCAGTCTCTGACTCCCAGACACAACTGATTGCACAGGGGTCGGTGTGGGTATGTATTGGGGTACTGACGTCAGGAGGTGTCAAGTCTCTGACTCCCAGACACCGCTGATTGCACAGGGGTCGGTGTGAGTATGTATTGTGGTACTGATGTGAGGAGTAAGTGTCAGTCTCTGACTCCAGGACACCGCTGATTGCACAGGGGTCGGTGTGGGTATGTTTTGTGGTACTAATGTGAGGAGCAAGTGTCAATCTCTGACTCCCGGACACCGCTGATTGCACAGGGGTCATGTGGGTATGTATTGGGGTACTGACGTCAGGAGCAGGTGTCAGTCTCTGACTCCCGGACACCACTGATTGCACAGGGGTCAGTGTGGGTATGTATTGGGGTACTGACGTCAGGAGCAGGTGTCAGTCTCTGACTCCCGGACACCACTGATTGCACAGGGGTCGGTGTGGGTATGTATTGTGGTACTGACGTCAGGAGCAGGTGTCAGTCTCTGACTCCCTCACACCGCTGATTGCACAGGGGTCAGTGTGGGTATGTATTGTAGTACTGACGTCAGAAGCATGTGTCAGTCTCTGACTCCCGGACACCACTGATTGCACAGGGGTCAGTGTGAGTATGTACTGTGGTACTGACGTCAGGAGCAGGTGTCAGTCTCTGACTCCCGGACACCACTGAATGCACAGGGGTCGGTGTGGGTATGTATTGGAGTACTGACATCAGGAGCAGATGTCAGTCTGTGAATCCCGGACACCACTGATTGCACAGGGGTCAGTGTGAGTATGTACTGTGGTACTGACGTCAGGAGCAGGTGTCAGTCTCTGACTCCCAGACACCACTGATTGCACAGGGGTCGGTGTGGGTATGTATTGTGGTACTGACGTCAGGAGCAGGTGTCAAGTCTCTGACTCCCAGACACCGCTGATTGCACAGGGGTCGGTGTGGGTATGTATTGGGGTACTGACATCAGGAGCAGATGTCAGTCTGTGAATCCCGGACACCGCTGAATGCACAGGGGTCAGTGTGGGTATGTATTGTGGTACTGACGTCAGGAGCAGGTGTCAGTCTCTGACTCCCTCACACCGCTGATTGCACAGGGGTCAGTGTGAGTATGTATTGTGGTACTGACGTCAGGATCAGGTGTCAGTCTCTGACTCCCTCACACCGCTGATTGCACAGAGGTCAGTGTGGGTATGTATTGTAGTACTGACGTCAGAAGCATGTGTCAGTCTCGGACTCCCGGACACCACCACAGGGGTCCGTGTGAGGTCAGTGTGGGTATGTATTGTAGTACTGACGTCAGAAGCATGTGTCAGTCTCTGACTCCCGGACACCACCACAGGGGTCAGTGTGAGTGTGTATTGTGGTACTGACGTCAGGAGCAGGTGTCAGTCTCTGACTCCCGGACACCACTGAATGCACAGGGGTCGGTGTGGGTATGTAATGGGGTACTGACATGAGGAGCAAGTGTCAAGTCTTTGACTCCCAGACACCGCTGATTGCACAGGGGTCAGTGTGGGTATGTATTGTGGTACTGACGTCAGGAGCAGATGTCAGTCTCTGACTCCCGGACACCACTGAATGCACAGGGGTCAGTGTGGGTATGTATTGTGGTACTGACGTCAGAATCAGGTATCTGTCTCAGACTCCCTCACACCGCTGATTGCACAGGGGTCAGTGTGAGTATGTATTGTGGTACTGACGTCAGGTCCAGGTGCCAGTCTCTGACTCCCAGACACAACTGATTGCACAGGGGTCGGTGTGGGTATGTATTGTGGTACTGATGTCAGGAGCAGGTGTCAGTCTCTGACTCCCGGACGCCACTGAATGCACAGGGGTCAGTGTGGGTATGTATTGTGGTACTGACGTCAGGATCAGGTATCTGTCTCAGACTCCCTCACACCGCTGATTGCACAGGGGTCAGTGTGAGTATGTATTGTGGTACTGACGTCAGGTCCAGGTGCCAGTCTCTGACTCCCAGACACAACTGATTGCACAGGGGTCGGTGTGGGTATGTATTGTGGTACTGATGTCAGGAGCAGGTGTCAGTCTCTGACTCCCGGACGCCACTGATTGCACAGGGGTCGGTGTGGGTATGTATTGGGGTACTGACGTCAGGAGAAGGTATCAAGTCTCTGACTCTCAGACACCGCTGATTGCACAGGGGTCAGTGTGGGTATGTATTGGGGTTACTGACATCAGGAGCAGATGTCAGTCTCTGACTCCCAGACACCGCTGATTGCACAGGGGTCGGTGTGAGTATGTATTGTGGTACTGATGTGAGGAGTAAGTGTCAGTCTCTGACTCCAGGACACCGCTGATTGCACAGGGGTCGGTGTGGGTATGTTTTGTGGTACTAATGTGAGGAGCAAGTGTCAATCTCTGACTCCCGGACACCGCTGATTGCACAGGGGTCATGTGGGTATGTATTGGGGTACTGACGTCAGGAGCAGGTGTCAGTCTCTGACTCCCGGACACCACTGATTGCACAGGGGTCAGTGTGGGTATGTATTGGGGTACTGACGTCAGGAGCAGGTGTCAGTCTCTGACTCCCTCACACCGCTGATTGCACAGGGGTCAGTGTGGGTATGTATTGTAGTACTGACGTCAGAAGCATGTGTCAGTCTCTGACTCCCGGACACCACTGATTGCACAGGGGTCAGTGTGAGTATGTACTGTGGTACTGACGTCAGGAGCAGGTGTCAGTCTCTGACTCCCGGACACCACTGAATGCACAGGGGTCGGTGTGGGTATGTATTGGAGTACTGACATCAGGAGCAGATGTCAGTCTGTGAATCCCGGACACCACTGATTGCACAGGGGTCAGTGTGAGTATGTACTGTGGTACTGACGTCAGGAGCAGGTGTCAGTCTCTGACTCCCAGACACCACTGATTGCACAGGGGTCGGTGTGGGTATGTATTGTGGTACTGACGTCAGGAGCAGGTGTCAAGTCTCTGACTCCCAGACACCGCTGATTGCACAGGGGTCGGTGTGGGTATGTATTGGGGTACTGACATCAGGAGCAGATGTCAGTCTGTGAATCCCGGACACCGCTGAATGCACAGGGGTCAGTGTGGGTATGTATTGTGGTACTGACGTCAGGAGCAGGTGTCAGTCTCTGACTCCCTCACACCGCTGATTGCACAGGGGTCAGTGTGAGTATGTATTGTGGTACTGACGTCAGGATCAGGTGTCAGTCTCTGACTCCCTCACACCGCTGATTGCACAGGGGTCAGTGTGGGTATGTATTGTAGTACTGACGTCAGAAGCATGTGTCAGTCTCGGACTCCCGGACACCACCACAGGGGTCCGTGTGAGGTCAGTGTGGGTATGTATTGTAGTACTGACGTCAGAAGCATGTGTCAGTCTCTGACTCCCGGACACCACCACAGGGGTCAGTGTGAGTGTGTATTGTGGTACTGACGTCAGGAGCAGGTGTCAGTCTCTGACTCCCGGACACCACTGAATGCACAGGGGTCGGTGTGGGTATGTAATGGGGTACTGACATGAGGAGCAAGTGTCAAGTCTTTGACTCCCAGACACCGCTGATTGCACAGGGGTCAGTGTGGGTATGTATTGTGGTACTGACGTCAGGAGCAGATGTCAGTCTCTGACTCCCGGACACCACTGAATGCACAGGGGTCAGTGTGGGTATGTATTGTGGTACTGACGTCAGAATCAGGTATCTGTCTCAGACTCCCTCACACCGCTGATTGCACAGGGGTCAGTGTGAGTATGTATTGTGGTACTGACGTCAGGTCCAGGTGCCAGTCTCTGACTCCCAGACACAACTGATTGCACAGGGGTCGGTGTGGGTATGTATTGTGGTACTGATGTCAGGAGCAGGTGTCAGTCTCTGACTCCCGGACGCCACTGAATGCACAGGGGTCAGTGTGGGTATGTATTGTGGTACTGACGTCAGGATCAGGTATCTGTCTCAGACTCCCTCACACCGCTGATTGCACAGGGGTCAGTGTGAGTATGTATTGTGGTACTGACGTCAGGTCCAGGTGCCAGTCTCTGACTCCCAGACACAACTGATTGCACAGGGGTCGGTGTGGGTATGTATTGTGGTACTGATGTCAGGAGCAGGTGTCAGTCTCTGACTCCCGGACGCCACTGATTGCACAGGGGTCGGTGTGGGTATGTATTGGGGTACTGACGTCAGGAGAAGGTATCAAGTCTCTGACTCTCAGACACCGCTGATTGCACAGGGGTCAGTGTGGGTATGTATTGGGGTTACTGACATCAGGAGCAGATGTCAGTCTCTGACTCCCAGACACCGCTGATTGCACAGGGGTCGGTGTGAGTATGTATTGTGGTACTGATGTGAGGAGTAAGTGACAGTCTCTGACTCCAGGACACCGCTGATTGCACAGGGGTCGGTGTGGGTATGTTTTGTGGTACTAATGTGAGGAGCAAGTGTCAATCTCTGACTCCCGGACACCGCTGATTGCACAGGGGTCATGTGGGTATGTATTGGGGTACTGACGTCAGGAGCAGGTGTCAGTCTCTGACTCCCGGACACCACTGATTGCACAGGGGTCAGTGTGGGTATGTATTGGGGTACTGACGTCAGGAGCAGGTGTCAGTCTCTGACTCCCGGACACCACTGATTGCACAGGGGTCGGTGTGGGTATGTATTGTGGTACTGACGTCAGGAGCAGGTGTCAGTCTCTGACTCCCTCACACCGCTGATTGCACAGGGGTCAGTGTGGGTATGTATTGTAGTACTGACGTCAGAAGCATGTGTCAGTCTCTGACTCCCGGACACCACTGATTGCACAGGGGTCAGTGTGAGTATGTACTGTGGTACTGACGTCAGGAGCAGGTGTCAGTCTCTGACTCCCGGACACCACTGAATGCACAGGGGTCGGTGTGGGTATGTATTGGAGTACTGACATCAGGAGCAGATGTCAGTCTGTGAATCCCGGACACCACTGATTGCACAGGGGTCAGTGTGAGTATGTACTGTGGTACTGACGTCAGGAGCAGGTGTCAGTCTCTGACTCCCAGACACCACTGATTGCACAGGGGTCGGTGTGGGTATGTATTGGGGTACTGACGTCAGGAGCAGGTGTCAAGTCTCTGACTCCCAGACACCGCTGATTGCACAGGGGTCAGTGTGGGTATGTATTGGGGTTACTGACATCAGAAGCAGATGTCAGTCTCTGACTCCCGGACACCACTGATTGCACAGGGGTCGGTGTGGATATGTATTGGGGTACTGACGTCAGGAGCAGGTGTCAAGTCTCTGACTCCCGGACACCGCTGATTGCACAGGGGTCAGTGTGAGTATGTATTGTGGTACTGATGTGAGGAGTAAGTGTCAGTCTCTGACTCCAGGACACCGCTGATTGCACAGGGGTCGGTGTGGGTATGATTTGTGGTACTAATGTGAGGAGCAAGTGTCAATATCTGACTCCCGGACACCGCTGATTGCACAGGGGTCATGTGGGTATGTATTGGGGTACTGACGTCAGGAGCAGGTGTCAGTCTCTGACTCCCGGACACCACTGATTGCACAGGGGTCAGTGTGGGTATGTATTGGGGTACTGACGTCAGGAGCAGGTGCCAGTCTCTCGCTCCCGGACACCACTGATTGCACAGGGGTCAGTGTTGGTATGTATTGGGGTACTGACGTCAGGAGCAGGTGCCAGTCTCTCGCTCCCGGACACCACTGATTGCACAGGGGTCAGTGTGGGTATGTATTGTGGTACTGATCTCAGGAGCAGATGTCAGTCTCTGACTCCCGGACACCACTGATTGCACAGGGGTCAGTGTGGGTATGTATCGGGGTACTGACGTCAGGAGCAGGTGTCAGTCTCTGACTCCCGGACACCACTGATTGCACAGGGGTCGGTGTGGGTATGTATTGTGGTACTGACATCAGGATCAGGTGTCAGTCTCTTACTCCCGGACACCACTGATTGCACAGGGGTCGGTGTGGGTATGTATTGGGGTACTGACGTCAGGAGCAAGTGACAGTCTCTGACTCTTGGACACTGCTGATTGCACAGGGGTCGGTGTGGGTATGTATTGTGGTACTGACGTCAGGTCCAGGTGCCAGTCTCTGACTCCCAGACGCAACTGATTGCACAGGGGTCGGTGTGGGTATGTATTGTGGTACTGACGTCAGGAGCAAGTGTCAGTGTCTGACTCTTGGACACTGCTGATTGCACAGGAGTTGTGTGGGTATGTATTGGGGTTACTGACATCAGGAGCAGGAATTAGTCTCTGACTTCCAGACATTACTGATTGCACAGGAATTGGTGTGAGTATGTATTGAGGTACTGACGTCAGAAGCATGTGTCAGTCTCTTACTCCCGGACACCACTTATTGCACAGGGGTCAGTGTGGGTATACAGTATATTGGGTTACTGACGTCAGGAACAGGTGTCAGTCTCTGACTCCCGGACACCACTTATTGCACAGGGGTCAGTGTGGGTATGTATTGGGGTACTGACGTCAGGAGAAGGTGTCAGTCTCTGAAAACCCAGACACCGCTGATTGCACAAGGGTTGGTGTGGGTATGTATTGGGGAACTGACATCAGGAGCAGGTGTCAGTCTCTGATTCCCGGACACCACTGATTGCACAGGGGTCGGTGTGCGTTTGTATTTGGTACTGACGTCAGGAGCATGTGTCAGTCTCTGAAATCCCCTAATACTGTGTCACACACCCTCCCCTAAAACAGGCATATCCGGCTTAATGCTGACATCATACACCCTCCCCTAATAAAGTGATATCCAGTCTGGAGTTACATCACACACCCTTCCCTAATACAGCTATATCCGGCCTGGTGCTGACGTCACACACCCTCCCCTAATATAGACATATCCGGCCTGATGCTGACATCACACACCCTCCCCTAATATAGACATATCCGGCCTAATGCTGACGTCATACACCCTCCCCTAATACAGTCATATCCGGTCTGGAGTTACATCACACACCCTCCCCTAATACAGCTATATCCGGCCTGGTTCTGACGTCACACATGCTCCCCTAATACAGGCTTATCCAGCCTGATGCTGACATCACACACCCTCCCCTAAGACAGGCATATCTGGCCTGATGCTGACATCACACACCCTCCCCTAATATAGACATATCCGGCCTGATGCTGACATCACATACCCTCGCCTAATACAGGTATATACATCCTGGTGCTGACATCACACACCCTCCCCTAATACAGGTATATCCGGCCTGATACTGATGTCACACACCGTCGCCTAATACAGGTAATATTTCTTTATTTAGAACTTGCAACAGAAAGACATAAACATTTCATACAGAAAAACGAGTACATGCGATTATACATGAGCCCCTTTTCTTGAGTAAAAACATTGTCCATGAAAAGACCGTATAAAGTCCACTTAGAATTTAAAAGAAAAGAAAAGCGGGCTTTTCACATGAATAATATAACAATACATCAGCTGGAAACATAATGCAACATACAATATCACATAACATAACAAACTTATTTACATGCGGTATTTACAACTGCATGCAAGAGGAAATGATCTGGTGCTACAGGTATATGTAAAACCGCATATATTTTGTGTAATGCACATCTAAGGGAGTGAAAGGATAGCAAAGCCACAAGCCAGAGAGACTACCGTAAGTCAGCCGCCCACTCAAGGGGGCCGAAGATGGCGCCACAGCCTGGCCCATCTCCCGGCCTCCATCCGGCGTCTCTCCAGATCCCTCAATTTCCACACCTCGTGCAAAATGTCAGTAACCACCACCACACAGGGGAGGACTTTCTGCCTAATGGATACCTGACACCGTGCATTCCACGTAAAATATATAACAACTATGCTGACTAAGAGCAAAGTGGATAACTTAAACCGACCCGGACGCTTGAACGCCCCATAGGCCCACTCCGGGTAACTGAGCCCCGAAAGGCACGGGATTCCCAATGCCCTGGAAACACCCTTGTAAACCTCCACATTGAAGGGACACCTGAGCAAGAAATGGTCCATAGTCTCCTCCTCCCCCAGACACTCCTCCCGTGGACAACCATGATCATCGGCATTTCTATGCTTCAGGTTTCCCCTCACGTAAAGCCTCCCGTGGAAGGAGAGCCAGGCAATGTCTTGAAATTTCAGAGGGATCCTCCCAGAATTAACAAGGGCCAGCCCCTCTGATGACAAATTACCCGGGCAGTCCCTCAGTGACAGCTGTTCCCGGAAGTGGGACTGCAAAACCTTCTTCTCCAGCTCCCTTCTAGAAGAACCTCTGACTGCTCCCGCTTCCAGGCCCCACCGCCTTGTCACTTTCAAGACAGGAGCCACGTAGGCCGGGAGGTATCCACGGCGGACTCGCAGACTTTTAACACACCCTCCCTCTAACCATGCGTTGAGGAAAGGAGACACCCAGACTCTGAAACCCTCTACCCATCGAGGAGGAGCCTCTAATTGGAGGCTTGACAGATGTAATTTAATAAAGGTCATCAAAAAGAATAGCACCGGGTTGACCATACCCAGGCCTCCTTCCCTCCTCGACCTGTAGGTGACAGTCCTCTTGATCAGATTCAGTTTGTTTCCCCAGAGCATCTGAAAAAACAAAGCATAAATCAGGTAAGTCTTGATCAGGTCCACCCTTTCCCTGAGGGACAGCTTCCACCTCTTCCAGCGCTCTACCTTCTGGCCGGCCTCTACCAGTCTGGAATCCCAATTTCGCGTGGCGTAATCGCCCGGGCCAAATTCAATGCCTAAGACTTTGATCACCTGGCTCGCCCGGGGGAGACCATCCGGAAGGTCAAATTCCTGACCCTCCTCCCCCATCCAGAAAACCTCACTCTTGTACTGGTTGACCAGGGAACCCGACGCCATCGAGTATTCCTGGATGGCCGATACCACCGCATCCGCCTCCGACGGATCCGACAGGATGACGGTGACATCGTCCGCGTAGGCCACTGCCTCCAGCGAATGCTCCGGGCTCAGCTGGACTCCCCTCACAATGCCACCCTCGAGCCTTCTAATGAAGGGGTCGATGGCAAAGACATACAGGAGGGGGCTTAGAGGGCAGCCCTGCCGAACACCCGAATTCACTGAGAAGGTCGGACCCACCCAACCATTCACAAGAGGGAAGCTCTCGGCTTGCCTGTAGATTACCCGCAGCCAATTTACCACCCTCACTGGGAGGCCATACCTAGCCAGTAGAGCCCACAGGTACTCGTGGTTTACCCTGTCAAAAGCCTTTGCCTGATCCAACGCCAGCAGGTACTTTCCCCACTTCTCAGCCCTGCACCGCTCCACGGCCTCCCGGATGCCAAGGACAGCACTAAAAGTGCTCCTGCCTTTCACAGTGCAGTGCTGAGAAGGCGAAAGCAAAGACTCGGAAACCTCCATCAGTCTGTTAAAGAGCATCTTTGCCAGAATCTTCCTATCCGTATCGAGAAGGGCGATGGGGCGCCAGTTCTCAACACGGGACGGGTCCCTCCCTTTGGAGAGCAAGATAAGGGCAGACAATCTCATGGAAGGAGGGAGCAAGCCCTCACCCAGGCACTCATTGAATACTTCCACGAGATGAGGGGCCAAGAGGTCACAAAAACACTTAAAGAATTCGGTGGTTAACCCATCCGGACCTGGGGCCTTTTTCATAGACAAGGAGCCTATGGCCTTCTTGACCTCGTCCACCGTTATCTCCTCACCAAGGGAATCAAGAGCACTACCATGACTCCCGAGACCTGGCGTCTCCAACCGAAACCGTTCCATCTTCTCTCTGATAGGCGGCTTCTCAGATAGAAGGTCGGAGTAGAAGGATTGCACAACTCCCAGGATGCCCTCCCGATCCTCGCGGAGGACACCCTGGCCATCATACAACCCTCTCACCTCCTTACAGTCAACCGAACTCCTGCAATTCTGGTAGGGATCAGGCGAGTGGTATTTCCCATAATCCCTCTCCAAAATCAAAGAAGCATATCGGTTGTATTGGTACTCCTTCATCTGAGCTTTCACCCGGGAGATTTCCCCACCATCACCCTGCTCAGAGATCAGGAAATCTAATTTCTTTCTCAAGGCACAGTAGACACGGTTCCTGACCAAGTTCTCTCTGGCTACGAGGTCGCGAAAAAAGCTGCGAGTCCTTTTTTTACATACCTCCCACCACTCAGACCTGTTCCAACCCGCCTCCAAAAGTGACTCCTGAGATTGAAAGAAGTCCCTGAAGGACTGTCTAACCTCTTCCCTCTCAAGGAGTTTGGAGTTCAAGCGCCAAAGGCCCCGGCCTTTCTGAGGGGACTCTGAGGCGTTCAAGGATACACACAGACAAACGTGATCGGAGAACTCTACTGGCCTCAGCATGGGAACCGAGGTTTTCGAGCTCTCCTTAACAAAAACCCTATCTATTCTACTCCTACAACTACCTCTATGATAGGTGAACCCCGTGAGGTCTGGGGAGTGTCGAACGTGCACATCCACCAGACCCGACTGTCTAATCATACTCACTAGAAAGAGGGAGTCGTAGCCCAGAGTAGTCCTTGACCCTCCCCTGTCTTTGGGCCTAATTATGGTGTTAAAATCACCGCCAAAGACTATCTGCCGGGCTAAAAAGAGATACGGTTTTATCTCTCTGAAAAGACACTTCCTGTCCCATTTGGTCTGGGGCCCATAGATATTAATAAGTCTCAGGTCGTGCCCTTTCAGATTGACATCCAAAACCATACACCTGCCTACTTGCACCTCGATGACTCGCTGGATGGTAACTTCAGTGGTAAAAAGAATCCCCAGCCCTCCGTACGGCTCGGCAGCCAGAGACCAGAAGGACGGCCCACGCCTCCACTCGGTTTTTGCCTTGTGAATATCCGCGAGCCGCCTCAATCTGGTCTCCTGCAAAAAAACAAAATCTACATTTAAGGAATTGAAAAAATCATAAGCTAACTGCCGAGCACGCACGGACAAGATAGATGCCACATTGTGTGTGGCAAACCTTATGGGCTGGGGGGCCATCCTTCAGAGCCACCGAGCGTAGGGACCAGATCACTTCCTCTTCACACGCTTTTCCTGAAGGTCCTCATCCGACCCCCACCTCTTAACACTGACCCCCCGGGCCGACATCCTCCTCCACAATCGGCAGGATATCATCTTCCACCACCTCTATTACCTCGACAACCTTCTTGACTTCCTCAAGAACCCCCTTGTCAGGAACACCGCCCCCAGACACCTGAGCCAGCGATGCCCCCAGAGGTATACCCTGAGGAGTGTTGTCGACCACCACGGGAGGACCTGGGTCGACATGAGGACCGATGAGGTTAGAGCCACCGGGATCCGGATTGGGGACAGCGCCAGACAGGGGAGGCCCCGCGACGCCTACCTGGCCGTCACCCTGTCCCAGCTTAACCACCGGTCCCGTTACCTTCTGCTCCACCAGCACATCCTCCACCTCATCCTCCCTCAATTGAGGTGCCAAGTCCTCCACCATGCAACCTTTTTTCTGAACCCCAGAAGCAGTATTTTTCAGGAAGGACCTACACTTCAGGACAAAGGGCTCTACCCCCACGTTTGCTTTCTCCTGGGCAAGGCTGGGCTGCTCATCCACCTTTCTTTTCTTCCTCAGCCTCTGCCTCTTTGGCCTCAGCACAAGACTGCCGTCCGCCTCCTTCACCACATCCCCTTCCCCCTCCGCCTCCTCTTCACTTGCCAGGGAGAAGAAACTGTTTGATAGACTAATCTGCTTGTCCGCCTTATCCTTTTTATTCTTCCCTTTCCCTTTCCCCACCAGCTGGAAAGGGGCGTCTTCCACTCCGCTCTTCCGAGCCACCAACCTATCAGACACACCAGAGGGTCCCTCCTCTACCCTCTGCAACTGGGAGGTCAGAGCCAACAGGGGGCCAGGATTAGGCTGCTGGGGGCCCACGGAAAGGTCCGACCGGACCACGACTCCAGCCGACACCACCGACGGAGCCCCCACCAGCCCACCCTCCACCTCCACTGCCGCCCCCTCCATCTCCCTGTCTAAAGAGGTGTTGTGGAAAGCCATCGGGCAGCTAGAAAAGGCATGGCCATCGTCCCCACACAAATTACAAACTATTTTGTCACAATCTTTGGCCACATGCCCAAGGCTATTACATCTCGAACACTTCTGGCTTGGACAGTCACGACTAAAGTGGCGAAAGTCCCCACACCTGTGACACTCTCTGGGCTGACCGGGGTAAAAGCACTGCACCCTATCCTTGCCTATGAATGCAGCTGATGGTATGTGGCAACCTTCCCTTAAATTCGCATAGACCGCCCATGCCCCACCCCACACATCCCTAGCCCCCGGGACCTTCTCTAAAGGGGACAAAAGCTTCGCCCCAAATATCCGATGGGCTCAGGGACTCATTCCGAACGAGTACATTCACTTTAACTCTTTCTTGTCTGGTTATGGCATAGGCCTTAAATTTATTCCACCAGTCGTTATGCTTCACCTCCCCCCACTTGGACCAAAACTTCTGTAAGCCATAGTATGTCATGAAACTGATATCAAATTCAGGGGCGCCTACCGGGTGTATACATGCAAAGAAATCCTCTTTTTTGAAGCCCAGAAGAAAGAGTCTATCTAGAACATCAGCGGAGGTAGGAGTTAACCCTTCTGTTACCCATTTAAGCTGAACAGCATTCCTCCTCTTTGCTGGCTGTCCCCATGTAGGCTTGGGCCTGGCTGTCTTCACTCGCACCGGACCTGCAGACAGGAACCCAGCGTAAGAAACCACGGGCGGCACCACCACCGGTACTGTGGAAGATACCGATGCCGCAGGGGTCACAGGAGCCACTGAGGGCGCAGCACGCACAGGAGACGCCACCCGTACCGCCGTACTGGGCCCACCGGCACCCCCAGCCTTCCGCCTTTCACCTTCCCCTCTCTTTTGTTTTTCTTTAACAGCAACATCAGTACTCGCATCCACAACCCTAATTTTGTCCCCAAACACAGTCTCAACCGTTACCCCTTTAACCGAGGGCTGGCACTCCATCTCCTTTGGCTGCAATATTGGACCTGGCACACCCCCCTCCTCCAATATTCTAATGCGGTCATACAGAGGGTTATCCCCTTCCAATCCCAGGTACTTGTTTCCTAGCAGGGCGCCCAGATTTTCTACGTACGGCACCGTAGTGAAATCGGATCGCATCGCATCGTATGCCCTTAATGGCATCCAATCAGATGAGATCCAATTTATTATCTTATCCTATCTTTTTAATGGGCTAAGTCAGAGAATACATTAAAAAGATAGGATAAGATAAAAAAATCGTATGGCATACAATGAGATGGGATCCAATTTTTTTTATCTTATCCTATCTTTTTAATGGTGAAAGCGCCTAAATACATGTGAAAGATAGGATGCCCCCCACTATCCACGCCACCCCGTAGCGTGGCGAGCATGGTTGACGCCACCCCGCCATCAACGTGAACCCGAAGCGTGGCGAGTGCAGCGAGCCCACGAGGGGCGGCGGTACGCGTCCTCCGACCTTTTCATGCCCTACTATCCACTAGGGCGTGGAGTGAGAATAGAATAGTGTGGCGAGCGCAGCGAGCCACCGAGCCCGAAGCGTGGCGAGCGGACGCAGATACCTTCACAGTTATACGCGTCCCCTCGCGGGCTTCCCAGGTGTCCATGGCGACGCGGACACCTGGGAAGCCCGCGAAGGGACGCGTTTACCTGTGAAGGTATCCGCGTCCCCTCGCGGGGCTCGCCACGCTTCGGGCTCGGTGGCTCGCTGCGCTCGCCACACTATTCTATTCTCACTCCACGCCCTAGTGGATAGTAGGGCATGAAAAGGTCGGAGGACGCGTACCGCCGCCCCTCGCGGGCTCGCTGCGCTCGCCACGCTTCGGGTTCACATTGATGGCAGGGTGGCGTCAACCGTGCTCGCCACGCTACGGGGTGGCGTGGATAGTGGGGGGCATCCTATCTTTCACATGTATTTAGGCGCTTTCACCATTAAAAAGATAGGATAAGATAAAAAAAATTGGATCCCATCTCATTGTATGCATACGATTTTTTTATCTTATCCTATCTTTTTAATGTATTCTCTGACTTAGCCCATTAAAAAGATAGGATAAGATAAAAAATTGGATCTCATCTGATTGGATGACATTAATGGCATACGATGCGATGCGATCCAATTTCCTTACCCTGAATAGCCCACTACGTAAATAGAGTAGTGGGCGCCCTGCTAGGAAACAAGTACCCAATCCCACTTCCACCACATCCGAACTCCTGTTAGAGGAAGCTCTGCACTCTCCGTCACCTCTTTCCCCTGCAGCTCAGCAATTTTTAATTTCAGTGCATCCTTCTCATCATTTCTTATTTTTAACTCTGCCTGCAGCTCTTGGATCAACGCATTGAGCACCGGTCTTTTGGTGCTGAAGGCGTTGTTCCTATCCTTCTTTTTTATTGCAATTTTGTTCAGCAGCCTAACAGACCTAGTTTCCAGAGCCAGCACTCTGGATTGCAAGTCCTGCACACACATAACAGTCTCTTCCACAGGCTGGCTTATACCCACAGTAACAGCACCCTCCCCTGTGCTGGCATGTGTTGCATCCATCAGCTCCCCCCCATCAGCCACTATACCCTGCACAACAGTTCCCAATGGGGGCACAACACATTCCTTTATGGAATCAACCATACCACCCCCTCCCCCTGCACTGGCAACAGTGTCCACCAGCACCCCATTGTCAGTCACTGTAAGCACAACATCACTGTCCAGTGCAGGCACAGCACCCTGCAGCATGGTAACCGCAGGAGTCTTTACATAGTCAGGTATAATAACCACATCAGAGGCACCCTGGGCGCCCACCTCTTCCGCCAGAGCCCCCCCATCCCCACATACCACATGCAGAGCCGGCACAGGGGCAATGACATCACCCGCCGGCCGGCTGCAGCCGCCGCCATCTTCATTCCCGCGGACCGGGCTTACAGGCGCCACCACGCCGTCACCCGCCGCGTCTCTGCAGCCGCCATCCTCCTTCCTCCCCGCCGCCTGCCCCACACCGCCGGCCGCGTCATCTGCAGCCGCCGATGCCGCGTCACCTTCAGGCGCCATTGCCGTCTCCCCGCTTGCACGTTCTTCAGCGCCGGCGTCACCCGCCGGGACCCGCGAGCTGTCCGCATCCACGGACAGGGACGCCAGCACCTCCCCGCTGATCAGCCGCCGCTCCGGAGCACCATCCACGCCAGCCCGCGCCTCTCCCTTTTCCACAGGCGCCGGGTTGATCACCATTTCGCGCCTTGCAGCCGGCACCTCCTCAGCCTGTACCCGGGCAGCAGGCTCCATTGTAACAGGCACCAACACCGCAGCCCCATTCTCTTCACCTCTCACAGGCATAATAAAGTCAGTTGACACAGGCAGCACACCATCCTCCTCCTTCCCCACTGGTACAGACATATTCACAGCAGAAGTACCTTTAGGATCATTGTCCACACTGGGCTCCTCCGCAACCACCGTGGGCCCGGCATCAGGGATATTCAGCAGCACAGGCATCCGAACCTCCGGAACGCTTTCAGCCACTGGGGGCCCTGCAGCAACATGGGCTCTGGGCTCACCTGCCACTGGGGCAAAAATGACTGTAGCCTGCAGCTTAGGTGGGGGGATAAGCGGCCTTCCGCTAGGCAGGATTAGGCTGACTTGGGAAACCTTCACAGTTCCTTGTCCATCCGGGCAGCTGGAACTTTTAGTCGAATCACTCAGAGGGCCCTGTCCCGAGCTCTCCCCCTTAGGCATCTCCAAAACCCCCTTCCGGCCACCTGCCCCCGATGACATTGGGGCTAGGCCCGGACTCCATAGCACTGGGGATAAATCCCCTAATCGAGTCCCAGGCTTTTCGGCCTACCCTGGAAGTCAGGAGCTCAGCAACACAGCTCCTCCCCTAATACAGGTATATCCGGCCTGGAGCTGATGTCACACACCCTCCCCTAATACAGGTATATCCTGCCTGGTGCTGACCCTGTATTTGACAGGCTGCTGGGGAAGCACAACAGCAGGACCACTGTGCAGCTCTATTACAGGTGCAGTCAATGCAGTAAGCAGCCACAAAAGAAGCGTCAGGAATGTCAAGAAGTGCTTCAACAACATTAAAAGGCTACTCAAAGCCAAGATGGCCCCTGAAATTAATGAGGCCACGCGCACTGGAGGAGGGACCACCCAACCCGTGACATATATATCCTATGAGAAAAAACTCATGTGAATCATACCACCAGAGGTCCTTCCTGGGCTTCATGTTTCAAACACAGATAGGCCTGCAACGCCACCCCAAGCTGGTAAGTGTTGACACATTTTCATGTACATCATACATTGCAATGTTTTATACCTGTAATGCTCTCTTGTAATGTTTGCATAACAATAGTGCTGGTGTGGAACTACATATCCCAGCAAGGGTAACTTATGTAAATGTCATGGTCATAGATTGAAATTGTTGGTGATGCTGGGTCATGTAGTTCCACACCTGCTGGTATTGTTCAAAAGCCTGCCAAATTATGTTACAGGTTTAAAATGCTCAGGCCCCAAACATACTTGTTATGTTGTCATAGCTAAAACGCCTCCATACAACACTATTACAGGCATTTTTTTTACAAATACACTTCGCTGAAAAAATATATATATAAAAAAAAACAAGATATTGCCCATAAATAATTGGTCACCACGACCCATGTGTCTCCCAGGAAAAAAGAATCTGATGTATGCTGGTAAGAAATGCTGTCCTTGCAAGTTTTGTAATACCTGTCCACCATTTTGTTTGCAGATCATCCATCCTGAAGTGCCCACGAACCACACACAGGCTGACGCATTGGTCCTGATGCAGAGGCTGCAGGTAAGCAAGATGAATGCAGAACCATTACACATACAGTATACAGGGGCATAGCTAGGGCAGAGCCGGTGGAGCACGAGCTCCGGGTGCCCAAATGTCACATGGCGCCGGAGCTGTGTACTTTGCTGCCGGCTCCCCCGCCCTACTCGCCCATCAGTCAGCCGCAGTTAAGGAGAATCCTGTGCGAGTGTGTGCCGCCGTCCAATCAGCCACTTCCCCATCTCCCTTCCCCGGACAGTGACACCACATCTGGAAAGACCAGTGCCCCACTGGCCACACACCCCTCCCAGCATGCTGCAGGTGATGAAAGTAAAGTGCGGAGGCTGCGCCTCATCCCCTACCTCCCTGCAGCCAGAGAAAAGTTACAAGCAGAGCACACCCCCTCCCTGGCAGCCCCCTCCTCACTGAAAGCCCCACGGCCACTCAGCTCCCCCACAGCCTCTGCTGCCCGGCCACTAAGCTCCCCGCTCGGCTGCACAGCCATTAGCCTAGGCAAATAATAATTTTTTATTTTTTTAATTTAAGACTGACATCAGTCAGTCAGCTGGTGTCTGTAGCCCTGCCCACTCGCAGCTGTTTGCCATGATTTGCGGGTCGGCGGCTAGGGGTGGCGCCTAAATGCCGCACTTGCATATAATTGTGTCCATAGCCCCGCCTCCTCACCACTGACCCGCGAATTGTGAGATTTTTAAACCATGGGTCAGAGACTTAAAGATGAAAAGGGCTGCTGCACAGATCTGGCATCAATGACAGCTGATGTGGCATCCTCCCTCAAGATGTCAGTGTACAGTAAGTGTGTGCAGTGCACTACATGCATGTGTGTAAACAGTATCTGCGTTCTATTGTATACAGATGTAGCTGGCCTCATTAATGAAGGGGCTCGCCAGCCCCGCCAGCCGCCAGCTCCAGCCAGGGGGCACTCGCGCACGAGATGCTTGCGCGCCCCGTGGCAATGGAGCTCCCCCGGGTCCCCGCCACCTCCGCCGCCTCTCCCTGAAGTGGAGACGTGCAAGGACCCTCTGCGAAACCATCGAGAGACTGGGACACGCGTGCGTGTGAGATGACACGTGTCCCAGTTGTTCTGTGAGTATTTGTATGTGTGCACCATAGTTACTGACACCATGCCTGGCGTCAGGGGGGTACAAAGGGGACAACTGCACTAGGCACTGATGATTTGAGGAGGTCCTGCACTGTGGGTATTAGCAGATACCCAGCACTGCTGCCCCCCTGGCGGGGGGAAAGTCATGTAAGGAGCCCCACCAGCCTCTCTCCCCCTGGTGATTACACTTCAGGAGAAGGAATAGGAGCAAGGATCTACTCTACTCCATGGCTGTTTGTCCCAGGTTCCTTATGTGGATCTGACCTGCGGCTGCTGGGGAGATCTGGCCTTTAACCCAGGTACATGGTTGTGTGGGCTGCCAGGGGTGTGGGGTCACTGCGTGAGGTGTAACGTGAATACGGGTCACTAAGGGCCTTATTCTAGTTCACTCTTTCTGACAAAATCATTCTTAGATGGACAAAACCATGTACACTGCAGGGGGGAAGATGTAAAATGAGCAGAGAGAATTAGATTTTGGTGAGTTATTTTGTTTCTGTGCAGGGTAAATACTGACTGCTTTATTTTTACACTGCAATATAGATCTCACTTTGAAGTAAAACCCCACCCAAATCTAATTCTCTCTGCACAAATAACATCTGCCCCACCTGCAGTGCACATGGTTTTGTCCATCTAAGAAGGATTTTGTCAGAAAGAGTGAACTAGAATAAGGCCCTATGTGAGGTGTAACGTGAATATGCATCACTATGTGTTGTGTAGCATGAATAAGGGTCACTACGTGTGTTGTGTAATGTGAATAGGATTGTTCTACACTATGGCATAATTTGAATTGGCGGTACTATTGTGTGGCAATGTTCATTTTTTCTTATACCACACCCGATTTTTTCGTTGCACACTACTTCTTTATGGTGTTTCGACTGTATTTGGAAGGTGTAGTAAAGTATGTATGTTAGTATGTAATGGGCATTACGGTTTGTTATATAGAAAGTAATGGGCATCATGTGTGGCATTATGTGTAATTGGCATTATGGCATGTGGCTTTATGTGTAATGGGTATTACAAAGTTCGCTAAAATGTGCAATGGGCATTATGGTGTGTGGTATAATGTTAGGCCATGCCCCCTTTCAAGAGCCCGCCTACTACAAATCAGGGGGGGGGGGGAGAAACATGACCTTTCTCCGGGCAGTGTGGCACCTAGCTACACCATGCGCAATAGGCTACATTACACTCCACTCCTGCACCCTAGTGTAAACCAAGCATGTCATCACCAAGGGATACCTCAAGTTAAGCAGCTTCTTGCATTGGGCTATGACTACTCCCCTAAATATTCGTGATACTGTATGGCAAATGGTTTATGGTATGCAAACTTACACCAAAGGTACATGGTGGTATAGTTTATAAATGCAATTACCTGAGAAATAGCGCCTGATGATCTCCCTATGCATCAGATCCCCCCTCTGCTTACCCCTCACTACCATAGGTTGGGTCATTTCTGCTTCCTGAATGACTGCTGCATTGTCCTCCTCAACATATGGTTGGGAAAGGGCAATGATGTGTAACATGCAGCAAGCCTGGACGATCATCACTACTTTTGCTGGGTGGTAAAGCAGTATTCCTGATGATCTGTCCAAACACCTGAAACGACTTTTCAGCACCCGAAGGTGCGTTCCACAACATTGCGGGTAGCAATGTGTGCATCATTATAGCAGTGCTGTGCAAGGCCTTCCGGGGATGCAAAGGTGTCATGAGCCATGGGAAGACACCCATATCCTGAGTCACCTTCAGAGCCGGCCTTAGCCTAAATGACGCCCTAGGCAAGATTTTGGCTGGTGCCCCCTAGCACTGCCACTAGTTCCGCCTCCGACCCTGCTCCCCTTTCCCAGCACCATCAACCCTCATCATAGCAGTCATTATTTTGGTGCTCCTACCCGCAATATTTTAAATAAAACAGTGCAAACATTTGGTGCGCAGCCCAAACAGGGGTGTGTTCTTGCTGGGAAGGGGCATGGCCACACAATAGCACCCCCAATTCAAATTATGCCACACAGTAGTGCAACTTGATTCACATTATATCATGCAATGGTGTCCATTATTCACGTTACATCACACAGTACTACCACTTTACCTTATGTACATTACTCCTCACATTATTCACATTATACCCTTAGAAAAGAATCCTGAGAAAATATTGTATTTTAAGCACCTCTATGGCTACACTGCAACCCAGCACAAAGCAGTATGTGCTGGCCACAGGAGAAGAGCTGCAGCTGCTGCTGACACTTAAGGGGAGGGGGCCCAGGGCCCCCACTGGGCCCTTCCATCAGACTTTGCCCTGGGTAATTTGTACCCCCTACCCCTTTCTCTCGGCACCCCTGATAATACCACACAGTAATGCCCCTTACACATGACACACATTATTAATGTCCTTATAACCATAATGCCCCTTACACATTATGCCAACCTTTATTAATGCCCTTCATACACATGACACACATAATACCCCTTACACATATGTTGCACATTATTAATGCCCTTATACACATGACACACATAATACCCATTACACATATGTTGCACAATATTAATGCCCTTATACACATGATACACATAATGCCTGTTACACATATGTCGCACATTATTAATGCATTTATACAGGACACACATAATGCCCCTTACACATATGCCAAACACTATTGCACAACCAACCCACCCACAGACAGCACTCGCACAGCCGCTAACACTGTGACCTCTGCCTAGGCTTGGATACAGATATTTCCTCATACATCTTGCCTCAATAAGCCATGCAGCTCCAGGCCAGTTCTGCTAACGTTGGGCACATTTTTTGCTGAAAATTTGTCTTATTTGCATTGTTATGTGACCAGGACACACACGGAGCTTCCGATGATTAAAATGATACAGTATGTGGCATGAATATAGTCTGTGTGCAACTGTGGCTGTACCTGCATACGGAATGCTATGTTACAGTGATTTCCATGAATACACTATTTCATATGCAGATACAACCTCACTCACACACAGAATATAGGCATGCTGCATATCATTTTAATCAGCAGAAGCAGCTGATGCCCCCAGGCATTCCAAATGCCCTAGGCAATTGCCTACTTTGCCTATGCCTAAGGCCGGCTCTGGTCACCTTTAAAGAAAAGTATTTTTTTAGTGGTTTTACAAATAAGCATACCCATATTTTAGGCAGACTGACATCAGCTTTAAAAGAGATTGAGGGTTAGATACATTTGTGGGTATAGCTTACACACTATTGGCACACTACACAGGAGTGCAATAATTGTTGAGTATGTAAATGAACACATACTGTAATAGCACTATACATAGTGGAAAACATTTCTATATGTAAGGTATTAAATGTACTTACCAAGTAGCCAGCCCTCCAACATTTGGTGGTCCTGGAATTGGTCCCAGAGGGCTGAGGGACACAGAATATAGGCATCATGGCAGTTCCCTGGGTAGCCTGCAACCAGTGTTTTGAGGTTGACATCACATACCACCTGCACGTTCAGAGAGTGCCTTCACGTGTGGTGTCCGAAGCCAAATGTGGCTGCAATCTATGGCTCCCAGCACGTTTAGGAATGCAGAGAGCCGATAGAAAGCCATCTTAAGGTCCTGCCACTTGGACTCAGAACATGGGAATATGATATATGCAGAGCCGGCCCTAGGCATAGGTAGACTAGGCAAATGCCTAGGGCATTTGCAATGCCAAGGAATAGGAATGGCACTTGCAGGGGTTATTGCCTCGATCCCTACCCTCACTCCTCTGTCAGCACTCAGCAGCAGCATGAGGTCAAGTCACACAGCCCCCATAGATAGCAGAGCCTGCTCCTGGCCTCCTCCTGCAGCCAGACGCTGCGATTAGGCCACACCCCCAACTTTAAGCTAGACCCGGGCAGTCTGAGACTCTGAGTGCAGCATCAGCAGCCAACCTGTTCCTTGCCACCTGGTCCTTCCTATTGCTGGCTCCTGCGGTCTCTGGAGGAAAACGTAATGCTTGTTTTGGTACTGGGAGCTCAGAGAGTGGTGTATGTGTGTGTGTCTGATATGTTGGGACGAAACAGGCTATGTATGTGTATTTGTGCAGGCACTGCAGGGAAAATCTGTGTGTATTGTGTAGGGACTAAAGGGAGCAGGCTATTTGTGTGTACTTGTGTAGGGACTGAGGGGACAGGATGTGTGTGGGTGTGTGTGCGCAGTGGCATAGCAATGAGCCGCAGAGGCCACAACAGCTCTTCCCTCCCTCCTAGGGGTGGCCATTGACTATTGATGATTCAAAATCATCGATGGTTCATGGCCGATGTCAAATACTTTTGACATCGATGGGGGAGAACCAGATGGTTTCCCTCTATCGATGGAACAGCAAAACAATGTTTTGCTTTTTTTTTTTTTAAAGTGCCGGGACACAGAGCATAGCTCCACCCCTGACACCCACAAAGCCCCGCCCCTGTGTTTTGATTTGCCCACAGGCCAATCAATCAAACACAATGAATGACCATCGATATGTAAAAATATCAATGGTCACCCATTGCATAGTTTAGAACTATCGATGGCCAGTTGCTGAATTGCCATCAATGCCAACCATCAATGGCAATGGCACCGATGGCCATCCCTAGTCCCTCCCCAGTGCACTGTTGCGCAATTCCACCTTTAAGGGGATACTGCCACTACATCTTTCATGGGCCTGGACAGCAGCATTTTAAATTCGGAGCCAACACCAAGCAAATCGTCCTGATTGGCTTTGGGTCTGTGAGCGGCATTACACTGTGTGGCATAATGTATCACGGGTATTATGGTGTGTTGGTGAACTAGAGGAGATGATAGGGCACCATTTTGCCTAGGGCATCAACTTAGCTAGGGCCGGCTATGGATATATGTGCGCCACAACTTCTTGAAAGCAATTAACACTTGAGTGAATTGCTTAATGAAAGTGGCTTGTGAGACCCCCAATGACCATGAGGTCACAGACTGAGTGGAGCCTGTGGCCAAGAAGTAGAGGGCACACATTAATTTCTGCAGGCCAGACACTGCATAGTTGGCACCCCCGTAAGGGTCCAAATCATCTCTCACCTGCTCATATAAGTCCAACAGGTTATTGCGATTCAGCCGAAACATCCCCACAACCTGTTGATCAGAGAGGGAGTCCAGGTACAGCCGAGCACGATACATACGTGGGGTACGCAGTACTCGGGGTACCTGGATCTGGTGCGCAGCTTCCTCCCTCCTCCTGTGCAGCTCCTCCAAATGGTCAAAATCACAAAGAGCCAACTCCACATCACTCTCCACAATCTCCATCTCTCAAACCCTCACAGGTGTCCTTAATGATGTTTAGGGAATATGTAGGGGAGTTTATGAATAAAACTAAGGACACCTGTGAGAAAATGAACCATTTCTGCACTGTTTGATTTTGGGTCAATTCGTCCATCAGGACTTGGTCTGCATCATTGGCGATTTTCAGATACTTTTGAAATGCAAATTCCATTTGCGCATGCCATTAAATAAGCGATTTGTATACTTTGCTATGGGAAAACATCTGGATGCGAAAAAAATGCAAACTGAAACAGGCAAGTGAGAAAGTGCGAGTTATCGCACAAAATATGCGAACTACGGGATTTAGCGCCCCCTATTAAGTACGCAAATTCGGCAAAATGTGCAAAATCGCCATTTTGTTGCCTAAAAATCACAAAAAGTCAACAAGCTCATCCTATTAAATGTCACCCAATATCTCTGTGTATTTAGACACCTGTAATAACAAATAATTTAACAATAATGTTAATGAGTTGGCACCGGGAGAACCAGGGTACAAGGTATTATACAGTCCCTTGTGAGATAAAGCTGTGGTAGGGTAACATGAAATGGGTATGGGGAGGAGGTGCTATAGACCCACAGAGACTGCAGCTGCTGCTTCCCATCATACCTCCTACTTGGACTGTTGGCTGTTCCCTGTGGCAGTGTCCAGCGGAGAAGTGAGCGAGGCTGCATGGTTCTATGAGGGCAGAAATAAGGTAGGATATCTGCTTTATTACACTCCTATGGGAATGTCCTGTCAGTGTAATCACCATTGCAGGGTCATATCTGGTATGGGGAGAAGATGAGAGGACCCAGAGCTGGAGTACAGGGAATAGTGCTTTATACAGTATGCATCACACTGACATGCTGCTGCTTCCATATGTCTGGGCCTGGGGCATATGTACGGTTCTGAATTGCCCCCTGTAAGTCTGGGACATATGAGCTGTTCTGAATTGCCCCCTGTATTCTCTCTGTATCCAAAATCTAGTATTACGTTTTAAAAAGGTCATTTACATTAGGTAACAGCTGGTGGTCACTGTAGGTCTGCACTTGTGTCATATAACCAGGCAGACTAAATAAGGAAACAAGGAGACAGCTGCTGACTGATTTACTGCAACAGACTAAAGCAAAAAGAGATACATTGTAATTCCCTGCTCTGGGCATATGCTGTGTAACTGCTTCAGCAGAGAATAACAGGACAGATGTGTTACACGTATACAGCCATATACAGGGGGTATACAGTATACAGGGAGTGAGATACAATGTAATTCCCTGGTCTGGGCATATGCTGTGTAACTGCTTCAGCAGAGAGTAACAGGACAACCGTGTTACATGTATACAGCCATATACACAGGGGCGGGCTGGGCCGGGGGGCAGGGTGCCATGTGTCCCCCGGGCCGCTCAATCGTTTTGTGTGCGGGCCACCTGCTTGTTCTGAGGCTGCTGCTGCAGCCACGGCTGACCTGTCTGGTTTCTGGTCTCCAGAAACATGGCTGCCGGCCTCCTGCACTGAGGACATGCCTAGTGCAGGAGGCTGCTACAGAGCGTGCACGGCCCGGGTCACCTGCAGTGGCGTAACTACAGAGGGTGCAGGGGATGCAACTGCTATGGGGCCCGGCGGCTGGGGGGGCCCGGGGGTCCAGCAGGCAATCCCCTGCATCCTCTTCAATTTTTGTTCCAGTTTTAGCAGTTAGAAGGGCAGCGGCACACGGAGTTTGGAGCCAGAAGATCAGACAAGCAGAGAGACCCTGGCCGGAAGCTGTTCTGGAAGGGGGGCGGGGAAAAATGACACTTCTCGCTCCTCACTTCAAGTTCACACAGCAGCTGCGCTGGGACCCAGTCACTACATGCACTCTGTGGCTTTCTGTACTTGTACAGCTGAGCGGGGATAAGGGGAGCCGCACACACACAGACCCCTGTCAACAGCATTCCTGTCAGGTATGTAAATAATAGAATAGTCGCGTGCAGTGAGAAAAACAGGCGGCTGTCTGGTCTCTGATGCTGTTTAAAGTGCCAGGCCCTCTCATAGCCTGTTCAAGCGCAGGGGCTGTGCACAGTTGTTACCACCAGGGCTGGGACCATGAGACTATCGCTTCAGAGCCTGCCAGGCTGCTACCACTGTAAGGAAATGGTTACTGTAAGGAAATGTTACATATGCCTTTTAACAGCCCTGTCCCTCTGTATATATGTGACAGTAGTATTATTTATTCTAAGCTGAAATGGCCCTACTGTAACTCTGTTGTCATTGCTAAATATCTTCCTATTTATAAATAACCTTTGGTTGTCAGCCTTGCTTTACATATTACCCACACTTTACAACAGTAGGGCTCACTCTTCTCCCATCCAGTCTCTATTTTCCTTTTTCTTTTAGAATTTCATCTTCTCTCATGTAAAAAGCCTTTTTCTGGGTGTCTCTACCACTAATACTTTCCCTTCTTGTGCCAGCAAGCCCTCCTAACTCAATTTACTCCCTATACTCCCTTGAACAGAGCCCTCAGATACTCTGCTTATCCCCATCACCCTTTGCCTCTCACTGTATGCTTCTCCCTCAGCTTGTCACCATCTCCCTGTTACCTTATGCCTCTACCTGCTACCCATATTTTTTTCCCTATAACCCACTGCTTGTCACCGTTTCTCTGTAACCATTACAGTCATCTTCTGCCTCTTCCTTTCACCCATTCTCTGCTTCTCCCTGTCACCCTCTCCCTGCAGCTCTCTCTGTCACCCACTGCTTCTCACTCTCCTTCTACTTGTCACCCTCTCCCCCGCCCCTCGATCACCCACTGCCTTTCTATTAAAACTGTAAGAGACTGCTAAACTTTTTTTTAATTACTCTGTATTTAAAAATGTGACCAAGTTGCATTTGTGAGCCCACACTCTCACTCCTGCTCATAGTCCTCCCTTTTTTTTGCAGTATAGTGACATGGGGGGGGGGCCCTTTCCAGATTTTGCTATGGGGCCCGCAGAGGTCTAGTTACGCCTCTGGTCACTTGTATTACAGTGCAGGAGCAGAGTACCAGGTAGCAGGCTGCCAGCCCAGCAGTAAGAACTTGGCCCTTTATTGCATACTGAGGCAGCCCCCCCGGAGTAGTGGCTGAATGAAGTCACTCACCACCCGGGGAAGGTGGTGTCAGACTAGGGAGACTGCGGAGGACAGGGAGGGCGGTGTTTATATATACATATGGAGCCGCACTAATGTATTAATGGGGGTAGTTGGTGTTTGCAATTGTGTATGGAGCCATTTTGTTGTATTGTTGTATGGTGGTGTTATATATATGTATGGATTTGAATGAGGTGTGTCGATGTATATATGATTGGATTGATATAAAAGAGGCAGATGTATGTATGTATGTATGTATGTATGTATGAGAGCAGCAGTGTATGTATGTACAGTATGTATGTATAAGAGCAGCAGTGTGTGTGTGTGTGTGTGTGTGTATGAGAGCAGCAGTGTATGTATGTACAGTACGTATGAGAGTGCCAGAGTATGTATGTATGAATGAGAGTGCCAGAGTATGTATGTATGAAAGTGCCAGAGTATGTATGTATCAGGGACTAGTGTTCCCTCTAAGTCAGGGCTGGGCAACATCGGCCCTCCAGATGTTAATGAACTACACATCCCAGGATGCTTTGCATTAGTTTTGCTATGTGGCCATGCTGAAACTGATGCAAGGCATGCTGGGATGTGTAGTTCATCAACATCTGGAGGGCCGGTGTTGCTCAGCCCTGCTCTAAGCTGTGCGCACGTGCGCGTGCACACAACTCGCCGAGCGTGCGCTCAGACATTACAGCAGAGCACACAAAGCAGCAGTAATCCCTTTTTGCAGTTGTGGACTCAATTTCACCCATTAACTACATTGTGTGCTGTGTTTTGAACGTTTAAATGTTTAATATAATTTTGAAGTAAAGTTAACACAAATGCTGAACGTCATTTTCCAGTTATATATAAGTCATACCTCCCAACTGTCCCTCTAAACGCGGGAACGTCCCGATTTTAGGGTACGTTCCCGCATCCCTCTCGCGGCCGGCAGTGTCCCTCTTCTGGGTTGGGGGGGCAGTTGGGAGTCCCCCCCAATCTCACAGTATAGACGCTGTGCGCATGCGCACAACGTCTATTCACGGCCGAAACCGAGGGCGTGGCCTAATTGGCATAAGCCGCGCCCTCATTTGCATACGCCACACCCCATTTTGGGTGCCCTTTTCTTATCTTCACAAAGTTGGGAGGTATGTATAAGTGACACACAAAAATTTTAATTTCCTTCCAAAGTTGCACAGCCAAAATCTTTTGCCGCACACAGCCTTCGTAAAATTAGAGGGAACATGTGTATGTATGTATGTATGAGAGTACCAGAGTATGTATGTATGTATGTATGAATGAGAGTGCCAGAGTATGTATGTATGAAAGTGCCAGAGTATGTATGTATGTATGTATGTATGAGAGTGCCGGAGTATGTATGTATATAGGAGAGTGCCGGAGTATGTATGTATGTATGAGATTGCTGGAGTATGTATGTATGTATGTATGTATGTATGAGTGTGCCAGAGTATGTATGAGAGTGCCAGAGTATGTATGTATGTATGTATGTATGTATGAGAGTGCCAGAGTACTTATGTATGTATGTATGTATGTATGTATGAGAGTGCCAGAGTACTTATGTATGTATGTATGTATGTATGTATGTATGAGAGTGCCGGAGTATGTATGTATGTATGTATGTATGTGAGGGCCGGAGTATGTATATATGTATGTATGTATGTATGTGAGTGCCTATGTATGAGACTGCCAGAGTATGTATGTATGTATGTATGTATGTGAGGGGCGGAGTATGTATGTATGTATGTATGTGAGTGCCGGAGTATGTATGTATGTATGTATGTATGTATGAGAGGGCCGGAGTATGTATGTATGTATGTATGTGAGTGCCTATGTATGAGAGTGCCAGAGTATGTATGTATGTACAGTATGTGAGGGCCGGAGTATGTATGTATGTATGTATGTATGTGAGTGCTGGAGTTTGTATGTATGAGAGTGTCAGAGTATGTATGTATGTATGTACAGATGGGGCAGGTCCCATCTTTGCAGGGGATGGCGATGGTGACGCCAGTCGCCATCCCCCGCCAGCGCCATCTCTATAGCGAGAAGAGGATGCGCGCGCACGAGAGGCGCGCGCGTCCCCTTCCGACGGCACTTCCAGCGCTTACCCCGAGTCACCACCGGCTTGTCCGCAACCCCCCTAACCCTGTCTGTCTCCCTGAAGTGGAGACGGACAGGGTTCCCGTCGCCCCGCCGACGGAGATTGAGACGCGCATGAGACGCACGCGTGTCTCAGTCAGATGGTGAGGCAGGCTGCTGGAGGATCTCCAGCGGTGACGTTCTGGCGATCCGCCAGCAAAGAAGAGGCCTGCCCCATCTGTATGTATGAGAGTGCCGGAGTATGTATGAGACTGCCGGAGTATTATTATTATTATTATTATTATTATTTTATTTATAAGGCGCCACAAGTGTTTCGCAGCGCCGTACAAAGGAACAATACAGGGAGACAAAACTTGGCATAACATTGAATAAATAACAAAAATACAGTACAAATAAAGAGCGCCACAGTTCAATACACATTACAGCTTAAATGTAAGTAGTGAGGACCCAATCAACATACAACTAGAGGCTTGAGGCCAATGATGGAGATGAGTATGAAGATGGTCACTGAGTGTTGGAGTAAAGGAGAGCTGTGAGTGACATGTGAAGAGAAGTGGGCTTTGACAACAGGAGGGAAGAGGGCCCTACTCGGAGGAGCTTACAATCTAGTAGGAAGGGGAGACAGACAGATTACAAGAGGTGCAAGCGAGGGGGTGGTGGTTAGATACCAGGATGTAAACAGGCAAGGGGTCGGAGAACCAGCTGGTTTATGCAGTGGAAGGGTACGCTTTGATGAATAGGTGAGTTTTCAGTGCCCGTTTGAAGCTTTGCAAGGTCGGGGAGAGTCTAATGGAGCGAGGGAGTGCGTTCCACTGAAGGGGTGCAGCACGGGCAAAGTCCTGTACTCTAGCATGGGAAGCAGTGATCAGGGTGGAGGAGAGACGACAGTCGTCAGCTGACCGTAGAGGGCGGGAGGGTGTATGAATGGAGATGAGGTTAGAGATATATGGAGCAATGGAATTAGAGATGGCCCTGTATGTGAGTGTGAGGTGTTTGAAGAGGATTCTGTAGGGGAATGGAAGCCAGTGCAGATTTTGTTGAAGGGGAGTAGCAGAGTTAGAGCGGCGGGAGAGGAAGATAAGCCTGGCTGCAGCATTGAGGACAGATTGGAGAGGAGCTAGTTGGGATTGAGCGAGGCCAGTGAGAAGAGCATTACAGTAGTCAAGCCGTGAGATGACTAATGAGTGGATGATCAGCTTAGTTGCACTCTGTGAGAGAAAGGGCCTGATGCAAGCAATGTTGCGTAACTGGAACCGGCAAGAATGGGCCAGGGCTTGGGTGTGGGGTGCAAAGGAGAGAGAGGAGTCAAGAGTGACACCCAGGCAGCGGAGTTGGGGAACAGGGGAGATGATGGTGTTGTTAACAGTGATAGAGATATTAGTAGGGGGCATAGCTCTGGGTGGGGGGAAAGATAATAAGTTCGGTTTTGTCCATATTCAGCTTCAGAAATCGCTCAGACATCCAGGTAGAGATGGCAGCGAGGCAGTTGGAAACTTGAGAGAAAACAGTGGGGGACAGATCAGGAGAGGAGAGGTAGATTTGGGTGTCATCTGCATAGAGGTGATATTGGAAGCCAAAGGAGTTAATGAGTGCACCCAGAGAGGAGGTGTACAGAGAGAACAGAATGGGGCCAAGGACGGAACCCTGAGGGACCCCGACAGGAAGGAAAGAAGGTGGTGAGGCAGAGACTGAGAAGGAACGGTTGAAGAGGTAAGAGGAAAACCAGTTGAAGACTGTACCAGAGAGGCCAATGTTTTGGAGTGTGTGGAGGAGGAGAGGGTGATCCACAGTGTCAAAGGCAGCAGATAGGTCCAAAAGGATAAGCAGGGAGAAGTGACCCTTGGATTTGGCTGACAGCAGGTCATTGGTGACTTTCACTAGGGCAGTCTCAGTGGAGTGAAGTGGGCGAAAGCCAGATTGAAGGGGATCTAGGATGGAGTGGTCAGACAGGTAGCTGGTGAGACGCCTGTAAACCAGCCGTTCTAGTATTTTAGAGGCAAATGGGAGAAGAGAGATAGGGCGGTAGCTTGTGGGAGATAAAGGGTCCAGGTTAGGTTTTTTAAGAATAGGCGAGACCAGAGCGTGTTTGAAGGGTGAGGGAAAGATGCCAGTAGAAAGAGATAGGTTAAAGAGGTGAGCAAGGTGGGAGCAGCCAGTGGGGGAGAGGGAACTGAGGAGACGGGAGGGGAGAGGGTCCAAGGGACAGGTAGAGGGGGGAGAGGATGAGATGAGGGAGCGGACTTCCTCAGCTGTAGTAGGGCAGAAGGATGACAGAGTGGGGTAGTTGGTAGGGGAGAATGATTGGGGTGGGTGGGCAGCAGAGGGGGTATGGAAGGAGATATCATGTCGGATTACCTCAATTTTAGAGAGGAAGAAGGAGGCAAAGTCAGTGGCAGTGAGGGATGAAGGGAGGAGGGGTGGTGCAGGGCGAAGTAGAGTGTTGAAAGTATCAAAGAGACGTCGGGGATTGGAGGAATGGGAAGAGATGAGAGATTTGAAGAAAGATTGTTTGGTATAGGAGAGAGCAGCGCTGTAGGAGGAGAGAATAAACTTGAAATGGAGGAAGTCTTCCAGAGAGTGAGATTTCCTCCAGAGGCGTTCAGCAGAGCGTGCACATTTTTGCAAGAATCTAGTTATTTTGTTGTGCCAGGGTTGTGGTTTAGAGCGTCGAAGGGGAACAGTGTGGATCGGGGCTACAGAGTCGAGAGCAGAGGTGAGAGAAGAGTAATAGAAAGAGGCAGCCTGGTTGGGGCAAGTCATGGTTGAGAGAGGAGAGAGGAAAGTCTCCAGGGAAGACAGGACAGTGGGGTCAAGAGATCCGAGGTTACGTCTGGTGACTGTGGGTCTGGGCAATGAGGGGAGAGGGGAGGATGAGAGGGTGAAAGAGAGCAGATTGTGGTCAGAGAGTGGGAAGGAAGAATTAGAGAAATCAGAGAGATTACAATGGTGGGTGAAGACTAGGTCAAGGGAGTGTCCGAGATTATGAGTGGGGGTGGAGGTCCATTGAGAAAGTCCAAAGGAGGTGGTAAGGTCAAGAAGGTTAGAGGAGGCAGCATTATTGATGTCAATAGGTATGTTAAAGTCACCGAGGATGATAGAGGGGAGGTCAGAGGCAAGAAAGTGGGGAAGCCACGCAGCAAAGTTATCAAGGAAAGGGGAGCAGGGGCCAGGGGGGCGGTAGATTACAGCCACAAGGAGGTGAATGGGGTAGAAGAGGCGGATAGTGTGTACCTCAAAGGTGGAGAATGTGAGGGAGGGCTCAGGTGGGATGGCGCGGAAGGTGCAGTTGGGGGAGAGGAGGATGCCCACTCCTCCACCCTGGCGGCCATCCGGTCTGACCGAGTGTGTGAAGGACAGGCCTCCATAAGAGAGGGCAGCAGGGGAGGTAGTGTCAGATGCAGACAGCCAGGTTTCAGTGATGGCAAGAAGGTTAAAATAGTGGGAGATAAAGAGGTCGTGGATGGTTGGGAGCTTGTTGCAGACTGATCTAGCATTCCAGAGAGCACAGGTGAAAGGAAGGGAGGGGACAGGTGAGATAGTAATTAGGTTGTGTGGGTTGTGGGTGCGTGTGAAAGGTGTGGAAGTTGAGAGGGGGCGAGACCTGACAGCAAGGACTGGTATGGGACTGGAACTAGGAGCCATATTTCTGTGTAAAGTTGGTCAGAGTAGTGATATAGAATGAGATTGGAGTGGCCTAGAATGAGTAGTGAGAAGGTGATGTATTGGAAGTGTGGAGAGCCTACAGGAAGTATAGTTAATGTATAAGTGAGACAGAGGCAGTGTGTGACAGCATTTATATATATCATTGCAGGGCTGAGTGCTAGTAACAAGTAGATGGGGTTACAGCAGACGCTGCAGAACACTAATATACTGACCAGAGATGGACACTAACTCCTTATAGGAATATTATTGGCTGACTTATATCCTAACAGCTCTGTAATAGGAAAAAAAACAGTTTGTATCCCTATTGCACACTGAATGAGAAATATACATATAATAATCAGATAATACAGAGATCTTGGTTGCATATATCTGCAGATATAGGGTTAAGCCCCCAGGCCGTACGTCAAGGCATCTCTGTCACTGGGTGTCCCTAACACTGGGTATGGGTCTGGGGTGTGGGCCCCCAATATGCCGGCACAGGCTGACTACTCCAGGGCAGCACACAAATGAAAGTTAGTAGGTGTTAAATAAGAAGCACATAAGTGCTATGTAAGAGGTGAAGGTGTGGTTAAAATAATACATACAATGTGATAGGGAAAAACATAAATGTTAATAAAGTGTTACCGTGTGCTAACCTGGAGCAGGCCAGCCATACCAACAAAGAGGGAATCACACTCCCAAACCCATCCCATGCACAATAACAAATTTTTGGGCCTAATAGCCCAGTGTAAGGCCACATGATAATGGCTTACAACATCTGAGAGCCAGCTTACCTGGAGATACCCCTGGCTTCTCCAATGGCACTCAGGTGTCAGCAATCCCTCCTAATGCTGACCCATCTATGCCTCTCTCAACTGCACAACACTTTTATTGGCAAGCTGCTCAATCAGAGGTAATGTCATTCAGGTGCCAACAGGGAGGGGTAAATCTGGTTAGGAAAAAAACAGTTTGTATCCCTATTGCACACTGAATGAGAAATATACATATAATAATCAGATAATACAGAGATCTTGGTTGCATATATCTGCAGATATAGGGCTAAGCCCCCAGGCCATACGTCAAGGCATCTCTGTCACTGGGTGTCCCTAACACTGGGTATGGGTCTGGGGTGTGGGCCCCCAATATGCCGGCACAGGCTGACTACTCCAGGGCAGCACACAAATGAAAGTTAGTAGGTGTTAAATAAGAAGCACATAAGTGCTATGTAAGGAGGTGAAGGTGTGGTTAAAATAATACATACAATGTGATAGGGAAAAACATAAATGTTAATAAAGTGTTACCGTGTGCTAACCTGGAGCAGACCAGCCATACCAACAAAGAGGGAATCACACTCCCAAACCCATCCCATGCACAATAACAAATTTTTGGGCCTAATAGCCCAGTGTAAGGCCACATGATAATGGCTTACAACATCTGAGAGCCAGCTTACCTGGAGATACCCCAGGCTTCTCCAATGGCACTCAGGTGTCAGCAATCCCTCCTAATGCCCTGGAGTAGTCAGCCTGTGCCGGCATATTGGGGGCCCACACCCCAGACCCATACCCAGTGTTAGGGACCCCCAGTGACAGAGATGCCTTGACGTACGGCCTGGGGGCTTAACCCTATATCTGCAGATATATGCAACCAAGATCTCTGTATTATCTGATTATTATATGTATATTTCTCATTCAGTGTGCAATAGGGATACAAACTGTTTTTTTTTTTTACTAACCAGATTTACCCCTCCCTGTTGGTACCTGAATGACAGACCTCTGATTGAGCAGCTTGCCAATAAAAGTGTTGTGCAGGTTTGTAATAGGTGCTGACTCATACCTCCCAACATTAATAGAAAGGAACCCGGGACTGCTCGCGTGTGTGCCGTTTTTTGGAGGTGTGGCTACTGAAAAGGGGGCATGACCTGTTCCTGTGATGCTGATGCAAGGCCACGCCCCATTTTCACCGCTGTGGGGGGCATGCTCAGCAGCTCCGTGAGCTGCTGGCTATGCCCCCAGCCCCTCTGGCTGCAAGAATAGACGCTGTGAGCATGTGCACAGCATCTATTCACGGACCAGAGTCAGGGGCAAACACAAGATTTTCACAAGGGGGTTTCCAGAGGGGCGGAGCAAAGCACGGAGGATGTTTAATATGCAGAGGAGGGGTGTATAGTGGAGTGGGCTTATAATTCATAATTTTCTGGTGGGAGGACAGCTTGCTTGACTGCAGATATCTCCAGTTCCCAGAAATAGATTTCTAACGTTTTAATGGAATTAAAAACTAGAGAACCCCACCTACCAAATGTTATTGGGGACTAGGGGATCAGAGTTCAGGAGGCAGAGCAATCCACCAATGAGAATATAAAACTACATACCAGGTGTGTGGAGCTGGGGCAGTAACCAGCTGCTGGAAGGCTGATATCTCTGGTTCTGGGAATAGTAGAGACAAGCTACTAGTGTCCATAAAAGAGGGAGAGTCCCAGCTTTTGGAATATACCCTCAGAGAAACTCTAAGTCAGACAGAACCTGAAATATCTGACTGGGAAGAACAATTATCAGGCTTGGATGGGGACCACTGCTTTGAAGTCAGATATCTCTGGTTCCCAAGGGCCGAATTTTAAAATTTTTATACCCATGGAAAGAGGGTCCTTAGACTCCTGGGGGGGTTTCTGGGTACTCAGAAACCCCTCCCTGCGTGCGCTACTGACAGTGGGGGGACTCCCAACTGCCCCCCCCCCCGCCGCGGGCTCACCGGGCTGATTCAGTGTAAAAAATAGAATAAAGTATTGTCTAATACTGTGGAACTATGAGTCCCAGCAAGCCTCCCCCGCAAGCTGGGACTTGGAGAACCACAAGTCCCAGCATGCGGGGCATTAAAGGGCCCGCTGGCACTTGTAGTTCCACAGTATGAAAAATAGTAAAATAAACGGTACTTATGTAATATCTGGGCTCCCGTTTTTCTTATGAGACCGCGTCCCCTCGCCACGCTTCGGGCATGGTGGCTCGCTGCGCTCGCCATACTATATAAAATCAACTCCATGCGTAGTTGGATAGTAGGGGTATGAAAAAATGGGGTGCATTTAACATGGGAGCCCAGATAATACATAAGTACCAAATAAACACACACCACATCCAAAGCCCACACATACTGATACTTACCTATCTTGAGCTCGTCGGTAGGTCCCTGGGTCCGGGGTCCGGTGCTCCTGGGTGCGGGCCTCCATGGTCCAGGGTCTGGGGTCCGGTGCTCTGGGGTTATTTATTTATTTCTTTTACCATTTTTTTTACACTCTGCAGCCTGCACGGATCTGACTGATCCGTGCAGGCTGACTGATCCGTGCAGGCTGCCTGTATATACGGCGCTAATACGAATCATTACGCCATCGGTGGGTTAGAGAGCAGTCGTATTTGACTGCTTTATAAATTCCCTCCGGAACACGAATTTGCATACTGCGGAAACAGCCGTATGCAGTCGTAGTCATTTGTATTAATAATACGAAATATTGTATTCATATTCTTAGTAAATTTCCCCCCTGATGTCAGTCACATTTGATTTGGACGCGTTTCATGTACTATATCACCGCAATCACATGAAAAGTGACCAAGGGGCCCATTTATCATGATCGCATTTACACTGGGATCTGGGTGGAATATTACTGGCCAGGATCACATTGTAAAATGCGGACACATCACAGGGATGTATCCAAAAGGAGCCCATCCCTGTAAAGTGCTGACCCGGAAGCTGGGGGGGGGGGGTCTCGCATGCGCGGTTATGTGTTGACCCCCGCCGACTCCTCTGACCGCACTGCCCTGCTTGGCAGTGCGATCCCGTAGCCATGGGCTATCACCATTCCAGAATGGCGATAGCCAAGGGATGCAAAGCCGGGGTGCCCAATGTGGGGGATGCTACCGGCGGCGCTGCAGGGGGATCGCAGCAGCGATCGGAGATTCCTGCTGTGGTCCCCCTTTGATACATTGGGGTGATACTTAATAATTGTGGCTAACCCCCGAAAACTGGTATTTTCGGGGATTTATCCGCAAGTATTACTTGATAAATGGCGCCCCAAATCACAAGTGATTTGCCCTAGTGTATGCGTGCCATACTATTGGCCTCTAGTCACCACCCTCAGGGCCAGATTCTCTAAGCTTCAAAAGTGATAAAATGGAGAGTGATAAACAGCCAGCCAAGCAGCTCCTACTTGACATTTTTCATACACAGTCTGTGACATGAGCTGATTGGCTGGCTGTTTATCACTCTCCATTTTATCACTTTTGAAGCTTAGAGAATCTGGCCCTCAATCCTTAAAGAAAGGGCTCCCTCTCTCTCCCAGTATCTACAAGTCCACTGGATCTGCAATGACCCAGAGGAGAAGCCCAGACAAATGGTTCAAATGATGGTTACATTTATCCAAAGAGGATGTTCATATACAGCAATACAGCAAGCTAAGATAGAAGTGTGGGGGGAACCAACGAGGAGTACGACAAGCCCGGCAAATAAGAGCGAGACATCGGTAATATGGATAAATAACTACACAACGGTCACACAGAGACTAACTACGACTGCTGAGAGAATCTGGCCAATGGTCCTGATGTGAGAGGAATCTCTGAGCGCTCATTACTCCAATGTTATATGAGGGGAGAAATATTACAGACGCTCCGGTACATACTGAGGTTTCTAATTTTGACAGATGCGGAGAAACATTTATTAATAAAGGAACCTGGTAACTTTATATGTTTAGGATGCACCACATGTATGTATTTAGTAACGGGGGATTACATAGTGCTCCCGCACACAGATAGAAGCCTATGGGCTTCTATCACCTCCACCGACCCCCACCACAGACGCCGATCCCCCTGGCATACCTTCCTAGACTAAAGCCCGACCTTGGACCCGGAAGGTAACATCCTCCTCCCCCTAGCAACGCAGCCGGAGGTCCTTCCAGCCGCAGGGGGAGGAGGAGGTACCCAGGGATGTGACGTAGACCCCCCCCCCACACACACACACCACATCCCTGTTATCGCGGGGGGTCTCCTACACCGCATTGCAATGCTAGTCGCATATGTTAGTACATATGCGCTAGCATCTCTGCGGTGGGGACACAATGTATTTTATTACACCCACCCAGTGGGAGGTTACTCTTGCAAAAAGAAGCTAAACGGATAAATAAGCTTAATACTGTCTCCCCTGTGGCCTTAATGAGACTGTTGATAAATTGTTTCATTGGAAATGTTTGATATAATTATGCTGGCCATACACTACTGCGATGTATCAGGGCTGTGTATGGCCATCTGATCCCCCTGCAAACCACCTGGGACCATCCTGTGGGGCAGGATCACATGCGATACATTGTATGTGGTCCTTTCATATGTGATGTATCGCATGTGGCCCCTGTGCCCCGCGGATGGGAGGGAGATCCGAGTCAGGGGTCAGACCTACATGCAGGTATGATCTCCCTCAGGTCCAATACGCACAGGGACGCGCACCGGACCCGATGACATGTCATTCTCAGCCCAATTAGTCGCAATGGATGGAATTGGCCCATATCGCTGTAGTGTATGGGGTTATTTATATTCAGTTTAGAGCTAAAACTCCTCCTAGTTTTCCATCTCTACCCATATAATATAAGCCAGCGGTTCTCAAACTGTGGGTCCTGACCTTGAGGTGAGTCCTGATCATCTCAGCATGGGGACGCGACTCCATGTTGCTGACCATCAGCCTGATGACTTCTTCAATCTCCCAGTCAGTGATCCAAGGAGTCTGACCCATCAGTATGTAACCAGTTAATTTCATTTATCCACCTGTTAGGTTTACATTCTAAAAATATATAAATTATATGTAAATATGGCATAGGAGGTATTCACATAGTGGTGGATACAGGAATATTTAAATTGTTTAATTGTTATAGGTATTTTCCTGTTAAACAAAGGACACTATGGGACTGGTTGGTTCTTCAATTAATAACATTAAAGGCTTGTTAGGAGCCCATGCACCATTGGCAGAGGTGGGATCTGGGACTGTGTGCCTTTCCCTGATGGAGTGAGTGCTGGGTGGCCAACATCTGAGCCTTAGCCCCTCCCCTCAGCAGAAAGTCAGTCAGAGGGGTCAGCGTGTGACCTTTGGAAGGAGACCTGAGAGGAACAGCTCGGAGCAGCATAGTGAGAGACTGACAGGCTACTGTGTGCAGTGACCGCAGCCCTGTTTGTGACTGGCACTAGAGAAATGAGAGAATAGAGGTGAGGAACCATCCTGTGAGGAAGTACAGCAGCCTGTATCCAGCTGATTAGGAGGTCCAGCTCTGCACCCTTTCCCTGCCTGATCGCAGCAGCTGACCAGTCCTGAATTCTTTATACAGTGACTGAGGGAGTGAGACAGAGTTTGGACAAGAGACTATCAGTGTAGCTGCCGGCAGAGGGAATATCCTGAGGTAACAAAGGGACATTAAGGTAACCCTCACCACAAATCACATTGGGTAAGGTGTTATCAGCAGTCCAAAGCCATGTTTCCTTCATCAACAAGTCATCCATTCTGTCTATACAGACTCCTAATTACCACATAGAGCAGCACCCTGTCACAGGACTCCCCAATTACCACATAGAGCAGCACCCTGTCGCAGGACTCCCCAATTACCACATAGAGCAGCACCCTGTCACAGGACTCCTAATTACCACATAGAGCAGCACCCTGTCGCTGGACTCCCCAATTACCACATAGAGCAGCACCCTGTCACAGGACTCCCCAATTACCACATAGAGCAGCACCCTGTCGCAGGACTCCCCAATTACCTCATAGAGCAGCACCCTGTCACAGGACTCCTAATTACCACATAGAGCAGCACCCTGTCACAGGACTCCCCAATTACCACATAGAGCAGCACCCTGTCACAGGACTCCCCAATTACCACATAGAGCAGCACCCTGTCACAGGACTCCCCAATTACCACATAGAGCAGCACCCTGTCGCTGGACTCCCCAATTACCACATAGAGCAGTACCCTGTCACAGGACTCCCCAATTACCACATAGAGCAGCACCCTGTCACAGGACTCCTAATTACCACATAGAGCAGCACCCTGTCGCAGGACTCCCCAATTACCACATAGAGCAGCACCCTGTCACAGGACTCCTAATTACCACATAGAGCAGCACCCTGTCGCAGGACTCCCCAATTACCACATAGAGCAGCACCCTGTCTCAGGACTCCCCAATTACTACATAGAGCAGCACCCTGTCGCAGGACTCCCCAATTACCACATAGAGCAGCACCCTGTCGCAGGACTCCCCAATTACCACATAGAGCAGCACCCTGTCGCAGGACTCCCCAATTACCACATAGAGCAGCACCCTGTCGCAGGACTCCCCAATTACCACATAGAGCAGCACCCTGTCACAGGACTCCCCAATTACCACATAGAGCAACACCCTGTCACAGGACTCCCCAATTACCACATAGAGCAGCACCCTGTCACAGGACTCCCCAATTACCGCATAGAGCAACACCCTGTCACAGGACTCCCCATTACCACATAGAGCAGCACCCTGTCACAGGACTCCCCAATTACCACATAGAGCAGCACCCTGTCGCAGGACTCCCCAGTTACCACATAGAGCAGCACCCTGTCGCAGGACTCCCCAATTACCACATAGAGCAGCACCCTGTCACAGGACTCCCCATTACCACATAGAGCAGCACCCTGTCGCAGTACTCCCCAGTTACCACATAGAGCAGCACCCTGTCACAGGACTCCCAATTACCACATAGAGCAGCACCCTGTCACAGGACTCCCAATTACCACATAGAGCAGCACCCTGTCACAGGACTCCCCATTACCACATAGAGCAGCACCCTGTCGCAGTACTCCCCAGTTACCACATAGAGCAGCACCCTGTCACAGGACTCCCAATTACCACATAGAGCAGCACCCTGTCACAGGACTCCCCATTACCACATAGAGCAGCACCCTGTCGCAGGACTCCCCAGTTACCACATAGAGTAGCACCCTGTCGCAGGACTCCCCAGTTACCACATAGAGCAGCACCCTGTCGCAGGACTCCCCAATTACCACATAGAGCAGCACCCTGTCACAGGACTCCCAATTACCACATAGAGCAGCACCCTGTCGCAGGACTCCCCAGTTACCACATAGAGCAGCACCCTGTCGCAGGACTCCCCAATTACCACATAGAGCAGCACCCTGTCGCAGGACTCCCCAATTACCACATAGAGCAGCACCCTGTCGCAGGACTCCCCAATTACCACATAGAGCAGCACCCTGTCACATGACTCCCCAATTACCACATAGAGTAGTACCCTGTCGCAGGACTCCCCAATTACCACATAGAGCAGCACCCTGTCGCAGGACTCCCCAATTACCACATAGAGCAGCACCCTGTCGCAGGACTCCCCAATTACCACATAGAGCAGCACCCTGTCGCAGGACTCCCCAGTTACCACATAGAGCAGCACCCTGTCGCAGGACTCCCCAATTACCACATAGAGCAGCACCCTGTCGCAGGACTCCCCAATTACCACATAGAGCAGCACCCTGTCACAGGACTCCCCAATTACCACATAGAGCAGCACCCTGTCACAGGACTCCCCAATTACCACATAGAGCAGCACCCTGTCACAGGACTCCCCAATTACCACATAGAGCAGCACCCTGTCACAGGACTCCCCAATTACCACATAGAGCAGCACCCTGTCACAGGACTCCCCAATTACCACATAGAGCAGAACCCTGTCGCAGGACTCCCCAATTACCACATAGAGCAGCACCCTGTCGCAGGACTCCTAATTACCACATAGAGCAGCACCCTGTCACAGGACTCCCCAATTACCACATAGAGCAGCACCCTGTCACAGGACTCCCCAATTACCACATAGAGCAGCACCCTGTCACAGGACTCCCCAATTACCACATAGAGCAGCACCCTGTCACAGGACTCCCCAATTACCACATAGAGCAGCACCCTGTCACAGGACTCCCCAATTACCACATAGAGCAGCACCCTGTCGCAGGACTCCCCAATTACCACATAGAGCAGCACCCTGTCACAGGACTCCCCAATTACCACATAGAGCAGAACCCTGTCACAGGACTCCCCTCACTAACTGAACTACCTCAGGGAGAGGGAGACAGGTACAGCCTATATGCTCATTGGACGGTGTATACAGCAGTGTGTATAAGGAGTCAGGCACAGTCTATAAGCTCGCTGGACAGTGCATACAGCAGTGTGTATAAGGAGTCAGGCACAGTCTATATGCTCATTGGACAGTGTATACAGCAGTGTGTATAAGGAGTCAGGCACAGTCTATATGCTCATTGGACAGTGTACACAGCAGTGTGTATAAGGAGTCAGGCACAGTCTATATGCTCACTGGACAGTGTATACAGCAGTGTGTATAAGGAGACAGGTACAGCCTATATGCTCGTTGGACAGTGTACACAGCAGTGTGTATAAGGAGTCAGGCACAGTCTATGTGCTCATTGGACAGTGTATATAGCAGTGTTTATAAGGAGTCAGGCACAGTCTATAAGCTCGCTGGACGGTGTATCCTGTAAAGCAGTACAGTGCTGCACAGCCATAGGCGTGCGCAGGGGGGGTGCCAGGGGTGCACAGGCACCCCCTAATGCAAAGCACACGGTGCCAGAATGGGGGGAGCAAGAGGGCAGGTCGCTCCCCCCAAGTATAAAAGAGGCACTGTGTTATGAAGCAGTGGAGATGCGGTCTGGACCCGCAATGGCTACCTTGTGCCTGGCCCCACCACCAGCTGCAGCGTTGTTACAGAGTGCAGACACAGAATGCTCGCCGCCCTTCAATACAGACACAGTACAGCGGGCAGCAGCACTGAAGCTCCCTGCCCCATATGCTCCGCCCCCGCTTCGCCTCCTGCAGTGCCTGAGCTGGTCCAATTGCTGCCTCCCACTGCTGCTGAGTGCTGAGCTGCTGGCATGTCACCGCCATCTCTGCAGACTGACAGGCAAGCTCCTCCGCTGCTTTGTTTCTTGTCCCCCGCCCCCCCCCCCCGAGCTGTGTCTAGGGCCCGCTGCTCCCCCTGCACCCTGTCATACTATGAGCTCTGCTGCAGCAGAGCAGACAGAAGCAAAGGCCACACACAGTACCTCTCCTGCTATTTCTCGGGTTGCGCTAAGCCTCCGCCCCAACCCGAATAGGTAGTCTGTCCCCAGAAGTGACCCTGAGGCCCCGCCCATATTTCTGCCTGATCTGTCCATAGCTGATCCTCCTCGTTTCTGTAAGCCCCCATCCCCAGCCATTCTAAGCTCCGCCCAATATGGCTGATTCACCTTAACCCCCAACTCATTCATGGCTTCACTTGAGACAGCTAACTATGGCACTAAACAGTGGAAGTGTTCTGCTGCTACTGTGATTGGCTGCTCTACTCTAAACTTCATGGTCTGATCAGGTACCTGATGCAGTGTTAATTACTGTGAAGGAATAATGTAGACAAGTGGACAATACTGTATGGAACATAGTTTGGGGCAATGGGCATTATTGTGTAGGGTGTAATGTGATGCAATGGGCGTTATTGTGCGGGGCGTAATGTGATGCAAGGTGCATTACTGTGTGGGGCGTAATGTGATGGAATGTGCATTATTCTGTGGGGCGTATTGTGACACAATGGGCATTAATGTGAGGGGTGTAGTGTGGGGCAATGGGCATTATTGTGCGGTTGTAATGTGATGCAATGGGTATTACTGTGTATGGGGCATAATGTGACAAAATGGGCATTACTGTGTGGGGCGTAATATGACATAATGGGCAATACTGTGTGGGGCGTAATGTGATGCAATGGGTATTACTGTGTGGGGCGTAATGTGGTGTATAATGTGGTCTTATAATTCTGTGAAAGAATAATATTTTAAATACATCAAAGTATTGCTATTGCTATTTACACCCCCTTACGCTGTCAGGCTGCGCTCCTTCTGTACTGTTTTGTCTGCCATCAGCTTCCCCCACCACTACCCCCGTTGCTTTCTGAGGTCACAGGCCCTCGTAAAATCTTTCTATGGGTTCCAGCAAGGTCTGGTTATGCCCCTGCACATAAGCCCACAAAAGCCACTTCTTCTTGCTGCCTGTACCGGGCTGTGCTGTACATACAGTGCTGTGCTGCAGACTGGTTGTGCAGGTAATGATGGCCCATGTGCACCCAGGCAGTTCATTTTCTAACATATGTTATGGCATTACAGTGTGTGGCATTATGTGTAATAGGTATTAGTGTACATTTCTAGTGTGTGTGGGGGAATTATTCATTCTAAAGCCTATACATAAATAAGTTACCTTCTATTTAGTTTGCATTGATGTCCAATAGGCCGTGATAGACACACCCAATAGCTGGTGATGGACACGCCCAGTAGGTGGTGATGGACACGCCCCTTAAATTGGGCACCCCCTAAGAAAATGGGCTGCGCACGCCTATGTGCACAGCTGATCCTACAAGTCACTTGGGCTGAGGCAAAATAACAGCTGTTATACTAGGGATAGTACTCCCTTTCTGCAGCTCTAAACCATCATATTCCCTGATTGGATATTGCTTCCATATGACTGACAGACCTGGCATCTCATGGACACCCCTGACAGTACTTTATCAGAGAGCACAGAGAAAGGAGGAAAGTAAACTGTCCCCTTAATCTGCCTTGTTCCATAGACAGAGACTAATAGGAGCTACAGTATACAGGTTATCGTCACTATATATACAGGATTGCCTATTACTTCTCCACAGTCATCAATGGCTTCAGTTATCTAACCAGTGACCAGCATTAAGGAGTGTTATATACCTAGAGCGTTCCATGAATAGACACAAACTACTAAGCTAGAAAGAGTAGTGATCTTGTGTTTCCTGCGCACCCCCTTGCTGCCTGGGTCAAAAAACTTCCTGGTGTCTTCCCAAAAGGCACCAAAAAGGACTGGAGTAGGAGAGTAGATGGAAGTGACCTTTGGCGCACTGGGTATAAAAATGTCTTCCAATTAAGGTGGAGTTGGTTAATCCAAAAATGTATTTATTATGACACAAAGTTGATAAAAGGCAAGAAAAACAATAACAATAACATCAGAAATCCTTCCTCACCCAGCTACAGAGGTGGAGCCAAGGATGGTGTTAACAGAGTGCTCCAAAGGGTACACCCTGTAGGCTCCACAAACTTTAGACTGGGCAGTACTGGGCACAGATTAAAACATCAAATATGGTGGATACAATATTAAAGTCCTTCTCACCCAGCTGAGGAAATGGAGCCAGGATGGTAGGTTGACAGGGGGTCCAAAACAATGAGGGCTCACCCTGTCGGCTCCACAAGCTTAAGCTGGGCAAATGGTCCTCCGTGGTAGGCTGCAATCCTGTTGGGCCAACGCGTTTCAAGTCTAGAAGACTCTTTTTCAAGGCTGAGGATTGCTGTGGGAATTTCCTATTTATGGAGGAAAAAGGCGGGAAATAGTGGAGGCGGGGAGTGGGTGTGTCTCCAGACACCCTCCCCGGATTTGTCATGTCCGTCTGTCATCAGCGCAACTTCCGGTCCTGTTACCGGAAGTATGTGACTGACGCGATCGCGGCAACTTCCGCCGGAAGTTGAAGTTCCGTCCATACGGAGGGAGGTTTCGGGTAATGTTAATGGTCGTCCTGGTGAGGAGGCGGCGTCAACCTCCTAAAGTGGGAACTCCGTCTCTTCATTGCGGAGGTTCATTCACTGCATCTGCGGCCATTTTGGATAAGGGAAAGATTCATGTTGTATGGGAATCGCCGGACGCCATCTTGGGATCGGGTTATTCACTATTGTAGCGGTGGCCATCTTTGGTGTGGTCACAATAGAGGAGTCCAAAATGAATAGTACCTCAGGATAAAGCAAAGGACATGATTAGGAAGGCAATAAATACCGATATTCAATGCTATAAAATACAATAAAAATTCCATAAAAATCCCATAAAAATTCATCTGAAGAAGATAAATAGAAAAATATAGAAAAAAATAGAAAAAAATTAGAATTTTTTTTTGAAAAAAATTAGAAAAAAATTTCATCTGCAGTAGGAAAATTCATCTGAAGTAGAAAAAATTCATCTGAAGTAGAAAAAATTCATCTGAAGTAGAAAAAGTAAAAATGAGGTAAAAATGAGCAGCTGATTATAAGAACCATTTGAGTTCAAAGTCTTTATTAAGACCATGGGGGATTAATGTTTTTAATTTGAAGATCCACTCCATTTCTTTTTTAGCCAACATGGTGTCACAGTCCCTATGTTTCCATGTGGATTTGATGTTTTCTATCCCTATGAAATCTTTAATGTATTTACTTGAACATTGATGTGCGCTGCTAAAATGTTCTGACAAAGAGTGAATTTGTACCCCATTTTTTATATTCCGCAGATGCTCTGCCATTCTGGTTTTCAGAGCTCTGCTGGTCCGACCTATGTAGATCAAGCCACATGTACATTCAATGAGGTAAATGACATTTGGGGTGTGGCAGGTTATAAATTGGGAAATCTTATATTTTTTGTTTTTCACTTCAAAAGAATCTCTTTTTGATTGTTTCGATTTGACAGCTTTACACATTGCACATGCTCCACACCTGTGGAAACCCTGTGTGCGAATGCGGGAAGTGTCTGTTCCCGGTAGGGCGCTCTGAACTAGTTTCTTTTGGAGATTGTCTGATCTGCGGTAAATGAATTTTGGTTGGGAGGGGAGAAGACCAACCAAAATGGGATCTTTCTTCAAGAGAGGCCAATGTTTCTTAAAGATGGCTTCTAGTTTTTTCTGATGTGGACCATATTGGGTGATGAAGGCTAAGTCCATGTTGTCTTTCTTCTTATTATTTACTTCTTCCTCTCCTTCACCCTCATCTTCATTGGGTCTTCTTGAAATAAGAGCATCCCTACTTATAATGGAAACCTCTTGTCTGGCTTTCTCTATCTGTTGTGTTTCATATCCTCGGGCTCTGAAGTTTACTGCCATTTCCTTTAATTGTTCTCCACAGACTTCTTCCTCCGTGCAGTTTCTCTTTACACGTAAAAATTGGCTCTTGGGCACGCTATTCAGCCATCTAGGGAGGTGCTGACTTTCTTTATGGATATAGGAATTGGTATCCGTAGGTTTTTTATAGGTCTTTGTCTGGAGTTGATTATCTTTGATGTAGATCGTGAGATCTAGGAAATGGATCTCTTCTCGGCTTTTGGTAAAGGTAAATTGGATATTTAAACCGTTAGTATTCAGATAATTACATCGACGCCTTTTGTAATTATCTGATAGAGAAAGCCAGACAAGAGGTTTCCATTATAAGTAGGGATGCTCTTATTTCAAGAAGACCCAATGAAGATGAGGGTGAAGGAGAGGAAGAAGTAAATAATAAGAAGAAAGACAACATGGACTTAGCCTTCATCACTCAATATGGTCCACATCAGAAAAAACTAGAAGCCATCTTTAAGAAACATTGGCCTCTCTTGAAGAAAGATCCCATTTTGGTTGGTCTTCTCCCCTCCCAACCAAAATTCATTTACCGCAGATCGGACAATCTCCAAAAGAAACTAGTTCAGAGCGCCCTACCGGGAACAGACACTTCCCGCATTCGCACACAGGGTTTCCACAGGTGTGGAGCATGTGCAATGTGTAAAGCTGTCAAATCGAAACAATCAAAAAGGGATTCTTTTGAAGTGAAAAACAAAAAATATAAGATTTCCCAATTTATAACCTGCCACACCCCAAATGTCATTTACCTCATTGAATGTACATGTGGCTTGATCTACATAGGTCTGACCAGCAGAGCTCTGAAAAACAGAATGGCAGAGCATCTGCGGAATATAAAAAATGGGGTACAAATTCACTCTTTGTCAGAACATTTTAGCAGCGCACATCAATGTTCAAGTAAATACATTAAAGATTTCATAGGGATAGAAAACATCAAATCCACATGGAAACATAGGGACTGTGACACCATGTTGGCTAAAAAAGAAATGGAGTGGATCTTCAAATTAAAAACATTAATCCCCCATGGTCTTAATAAAGACTTTGAACTCAAATGGTTCTTATAATCAGCTGCTCATTTTTACCTCATTTTTACTTTTTCTACTTTAGATGAATTTTTTCTACTTCAGATGAATTTTTTCTACTTTAGATGAATTTTCCTACTGCAGATGAAATTTTTTTCTAATTTTTTTCTATTTTTTTCCAAAAAAAATTCTAATTTTTTTCTATTTTTTTCTAATTTTTTTTCTAATTTTTTCTATCTATTTTTTTCTATTTTTCTATTTATCTTCTTCAGATGAATTTTTATGGGATTTTTATGGAATTTTTATTGTATTTTATAGCATTGAATATCGGTATTTATTGCCTTCCTAATCATGTCCTTTGCTTTATCCTGAGGTACTATTCATTTTGGACTCCTCTATTGTGACCACACCAAAGATGGCCACCGCTACAATAGTGAATAACCCGATCCCAAGATGGCGTCCGGCGATTCCCATACAACATGAATCTTTCCCTTATCCAAAATGGCCGCAGATGCAGTGAATGAACCTCCGCAATGAAGAGACGGAGTTCCCACTTTAGGAGGTTGACGCCGCCTCCTCACCAGGACGACCATTAACATTACCCGAAACCTCCCTCCGTATGGACAGAACTTCAACTTCCGGCGGAAGTTGCCGCGATCGCGTCAGTCACATACTTCCGGTAACAGGACCGGAAGTTGCGCTGATGACAGACGGACATGACAAATCCGGGGAGGGTGTCTGGAGACACACCCACTCCCCGCCTCCACTATTTCCCGCCTTTTTCCTCCATAAATAGGAAATTCCCACAGCAATCCTCAGCCTTGAAAAAGAGTCTTCTAGACTTGAAACGCATTGGCCCAACAGGATTGCAGCCTACCACGGAGGACCATTTGCCCAGCTTAAGCTTGTGGAGCCGACAGGGTGAGCGCTCATTGTTTTGGACCCCCTGTCAACCTACCATCCTGGCTCCATTTCCTCAGCTGGGTGAGAAGGACTTTAATATTGTATCCACCATATTTGATGTTTTAATCTGTGCCCAGTACTGCCCAGTCTAAAGTTTGTGGAGCCTACAGGGTGTACCCTTTGGAGCACTCTGTTAACACCATCCTTGGCTCCACCTCTCTAGCTGGGTGAGGAAGGATTTCTGATGTTATTGTTATTGTTTTTCTTGCCTTTTATCAACTTTGTGTCATAATTAATAAATTTTTGGATTAACCCACTCCACCTTAATTGGAAGACATTTTTATACCCAGTGCGCCAAAGGTCACTTCATCTACTCTCCTACTACAAACTACTAAGCAGCTGTACAATATAGCTAATTTGCAGGACTATGGGTGTATAACCACCATTTGCCTCAAATTCGACTAATACAGTAACTACATCAGCCATTGACTGAACTCCTGCAGGACATCCTCAGCCCGGGCTTGAGTTAACATGTAAAGTGCACTTTTACAAAACTAAAAAAAGGGATAATTTGAGATCTCAAATAATTTGAAATGTAATTGTCATTGTTAAACTATAGTGTCAGAAAACTATTAATGAGTGTGTTAGTGTGAGTGTGGAGAGTTGGGGGAGGTGACGCGGGCATAGAGAAGCTATAAGGGGTAGGTGGCCATAAGGGAAATACCTTCAGGGAAGGGTCAAACTGGTTATTGAAGGGTTTAGTGTCAGTAATTGAGAAATGATAATTACTACAAGCAATGCTGTGTGCATAAATGTTCTGTGACAAAGTATGTTAATGTTCATTCACATATTCTGGATAATTTGAGATTTCATTTGAAGGAGTCGAGGACTAAGAAGAGTTCCTGAGAAAATAAAACCTTATTTATTCATCATTACCTGTCTAATTCATAGACTAATGCAATTGTTGTCACATGCTATGTACTATATTGATTACATTGCATATTAATTGACCTCAGGGGATTGTCCCAAGCATACTCCTGAGGAACATAACCTTTGAGGCTTGGGTGGAGGCACATTACAGTTATTCAAAATCTAGCAGGGATAACCCCCGTTACAAGTAGAATTGTCTGTTACGTCAGACCCTACAATGCTGCCAGGCATGTGCGCTCTGCTGACTACACATGTGCGTATAACCATGTGCTCCTTATACTCAGGTGCAGAATCCGTATTGCCGTGACTTGCTGTATGATCCCTGTAACTGGAGGCAGAAATATAACCGGATCCTCCTCTCCCCTCCGGTGTACGTGGGACACTGCTGCCGGCCAGTGATACGGGGGGATAAGGTGACTATAACATTATCTTATCATATTGGGCACTGATCAGTACGGCAGTGAATGACCGTGTTATACACTATGTCCAGTATCACTCAGCTGCGGTAAAGGATATGCCAGGAGCTATCCAATTATCCTGGAGTGGTGCTCTGCCACTGCTTCATACGTGTACATGTTTTCTAATAACGCTCCTCTGTCCAGACCACTTCCCCTCACTGGCTGCTCTGCATCCCGACTAATACTGCTCCTACCGACACCTGAGTGCTCAGCCAGCCACAGCCAGAGACACCACCACCGTGCTACTTGACCCACACCGGCCAATCAGCTGCTCCCAGCTCCCTTCTCTATTTTCTCCTGGCTCTATCGCAGCAGCAGCACCGCTTCCCTTCCCGGAGACTGAGCTCTGATCACTAACACCATTATTGTTCGGCTTCCATACAGGATAGTGCGATGGTTGATATAACTAAACCTTCCCTGAGAACTGCAGTACATAATAGGTGAAAACGGCACAAAAATGTGTACAGTAGTTTGAGATTAGCGCATTCAGACAGACGTGTATAAGATAAACACTGCCATTTCCAGGCCATGCCCTTCGGTCTATCCATGGTTCTGTGTATCTTCACAAAGGTGATGGCGCTAAAGATGTTTCTGCTCAGAGCAGAGGGAATCAACATTGTCCCGTATCTGGATGACCTCCTAATAAAGGCTCAGTCGGAGGAGAGGTTGGTGCAAGCGATCAATCTCGCTATGAAAGTTGGATTCTGAATCTTCCAAAGTCCTCGTTGGTACCATGCCAGTGTCTTCAGTTCCTGGACATGATCCTAGACACAGGGGAACAAAAGGCGTTCCTTCCTGTGGACAAAGTGGTGGCAATTCAACGTTTGTAAAGGAAGTACTCTTAGCCGAATATAAGTCCCCTTTAACACATTGGGATGATACTTAATATTTGTATTGAATATCAGTCCATCTGTACATCAGATTACTGAGCAAGTTGGTGGCCTCATTCGAGGCTGTTCAATATGGAAGGTTCCATTCCAGAACTTTTCAACTGTTCATCTTGAGTGAGTGGTCCAGGTCTCACCTCCACATGCACAAGATAATATGTCTGTCCCCCCAGACATAGTTGTAACTCCATTGATGGCTTCAGTTTCCCAACCTGATGGTGGGCTAGAGTTTTGGGATTCAAAACTGGATCTTTCTCAGGAAGGTCACCAGTCTAATGGGCTGGGGTGCAGTGACGCAGTGGGTTCAGTTCCAAGGCAATTGGGCCTCATGGGAAGCCAGATTACACATCAACAGAGCTTTGAGTCATGTTCAAAGCTCTGTTGCAACTCTATCCACTACTACAGTGTCAAGCTGTGCAGGTCCAGTCAGCCAACGCAATGACAGTTGCCTACATAAACCATCAGGGAGGTATGAAGAGCAGAGCGTGTGTGAGGGAAATGTCCAAAATTCTCTTCTGGGCAGAACAGCATGCAAGAGTGACCTCAGCCATAGAGATGGAGCGCCTGGCAGCCAGGGTCGCCAAATGTCCCATGCTGGCGCATCTCACTCGCATGTCAGTAAAGGCGGCAGGGAGTGGCTTCCCTGCTTCTCTCCACTTCAGGGAAATGGGCAGGGATTGGGGGGAGCTGGGGCAGTGCAGGGAGAAGGGCAGAGTGGCCACTACAGCCTCCGCCAGAATGGGACGCACGAGCACCCCCTTCTGGTGATTGGTGGCGGACATTCTATCACCAGGGGCAGCTCCATTGAGAGCTGTTCCATCTCTATTTATCTCGGGAGTGGACAACTGGCAGGCAGATTTCCTCAGTCGACAATCTCCATCCAGGGGAATAGTGCCTGAACCCCCAGGTATTACATCTGATTGTTGATCGTTGGGGACTTCCACAGATAGACCTGATAGCATTCAGACTCAACAGAAAACTCAACAGGTATTGTTCAAGAACAGTTGATCTTCAAGCAGTGGCTGCCCCAGCACTGCCCGTTCGTCTACCAAGACTTAGGGCTGCTTCACACGCTCCGGCTGACACTGGGCGGCAAAAACCTGTACGCCCAAATGCCATGCCGTACACAGTAGTTAATGATGGACAGGATTGTGTCCACACGAGATGGTCACGGCCCGGCCGCTCGGTAGCGGCCGGCTGTCACCACTGGAGAGGACGGCTGCCACGCTGTGGCCATCACGACCATTGTAAACTTCTGTGCGCGGCAGGGCTACTTGGCCGTGCTGGGTTTCGCCACCCGACGGCTGTCGGTGTGTGTAAAAGAGTCCTTAGCGTGGCTTTGTTTAATGGCTTGGAGGTTGACAGACAGATTCTAGCCCAGAAGGGCCTGCATGCCTCGGTGATATCTACCATGACCCAGGCTAGACTGCCTTTGGAGGAAATATGTTGGCTGGTGTGAGAAAAATAATTTTCCACCTGCTGATTTTAAGATGGACCATTTCCTGCAGTTCTTGCAGGCAGGTCTGGATTTGGGCCTACGTCTGGGATCGTTAAAGGTTCAGATTTCGACCTTGTCTGTTTCCTTCCAGAAAAGTTTGCTAGTCATGCTTGAAGTACAGACATTTATTAAAGGCGTTCTCCATATTCAGCACTCCCATGTGCCTCCTACGGCACCCTGGGAACTGGACATTGTGTTGAATTTTCTGAAGTCATCGTGGTTTGAACAAGAAAAAGGAGCGACCTCTCTATGTCTTCGATATAAATCATGGTTTGAACCCATGGCAACGACTGATTTGAAATACCCCAAGTGGAAGACGGTAGTGCTTCTGTCCCTAGCCTCTGCTAGGAGGGTGTCTGAATTAGGAGCATTGTCGTGTAAAAGCCCACATCTCGTCTTTCATGAAGACAGGGCAGAGCTTAGAACAAGAGAGCAGTTCCTGCCGAAGGTGGTATCGGCTTTCCACCTAAACCAGCCTATTGTGGTTCTGACTAGCACTGCTCATCCTAATATCCCAGAATCCCTGGATGTTTTGAGAGCCTTGAAAACATATGTTAAAAGGAAAGCTCACATTCATAAGACAGATTGCCTCTTTGTGCTCTATGATGCTGTTAGGGTTCTGAGGGGATACCAGACAGGAGGTTACTGGGACGGACAGGCCACGATCCAACCCTAACTCTGTTAATCCCTCCAGAGGCTATAGGCATCTGCAGAGCTAAGACTTCACCTATAAGAGCCAAGTTCGAAGGAGTAAATTAGGTTCACACCAACCCCAGTGCCACCTGGACTTGGCAAGAAAACAAGGTGCCTACCACCTCCAGAACAGACAAGAGGATTGCTAACTTAAAACCCATAAACATGGTACAAAACAATAATGTGACACAACTGTCCTCCACAGGGGAATTCTCCAGCAGCCCAACGTACACTTGTTTTGACTAATGATCCCTAGCTGGATCAATTAGAAAGATGGTGAAGTAGGGAGCAAAGATACAGTTTCCCACCACACTACCCTGGATGCAACAATGCATAAAGATGTTAATAATTACACAATACTCCAACAGTTAGACCTATTCATGCAGTTCTGCAGCAAGATGTAATAACACGGAACTGGCTCCCACCATAACACTGAGGATAGCTTGTGGGAATACCAGAGAGACACCACATAAGTTTGCACATAGATAATACTGCAATTAGCAGAGAATGCAAATGCCTAGATGGTACAATGACACTTATCTCTGTACAGGTCTGGGTCAAGACATCAGTAGCCGGTACCAGGGGACAATAGTTTGTAGGGGAAAGAGAAAGATGTGCACAATAGATGCACACCAAAGAATGGATTTAGTGTGTTAAAAATTAAATACCTAACACCAAATTAAAATCCATTTATTGGTACAAAACCCATTGCAAGTGGGGACCAAATCCCAAAGAAGTGATACTAGATTCTTTCTTCTCATAGGGGTATTTCTCCAAATAGTGCTGAAAAATAAAGATTTATAAAATATAAATATTCACAGCACTGCCAAATTGTCCAAGGGAAACTCTTTTAATCACTAAAAACACTATTTCTTTCTTGTGTGCATTTGCACTTCACATTATATGTTGTGTGTATGTATGTCTAAAAAGTTTTAACCTCTGAAAATATTTTCACAAGCCGCAGAAGGTGGTTATCCTGTGCAATCCTATGTGTTAAAAGTTTGCACAGGACAGTGTCCTCTCTTCTTTTTATTCAAATTAACTAATAAAAGTTTAAGTTTTAAAACAGTAACAAACCAAAAATTTCTTCTTCAAATATCTTTCTCCTTTGGTGTGCATCTATTGTGCAAATCTTTCTCTTTCCCCTACAAACTATTGTCCTAACCTTTGCCCGGATAGCACCCCCGCCAGATTATTTTCAATAAAGGCAGCCCAGATACATAAAAATCCCTAAAATTACTAAAGGGATATGACCCAGTTGTGTGCGGACCTCCAATACCCCCTCCCCTCTCTCCCTCATTGATTGGGTACCAGGGGACAGGAAGAAACTTGGTCTCCTCTGCAACACAATCCCAGATGCACAGCAAGGACACCGACTTCAGGCTTGCACCAGAAGCTGACAGGCAAAACAGAATAGGACAGGCTACACATGGAAAATCACCGGCGTCTGGGTAAAAGGCAGCATGGGAGATAAAGGGCAATCACAATAGCCAAGGCACAATAGCAGCATGGGAGATAAACTCCCAATGACAATAGCCAAGGCCAGGGGCGGATCCAGGATAAAATGACAGGGGGGCACCATGATAAAAGAGGGTTTAGGTGGGGGAGGTCCAGTGTTAGTGGTGCCAGTGTACATGCTAAGAGAGCGGCAGAGAGAGGGTGGGAATGGGATTAAAAATAGGCCCTGGCATTTAAAGTACGCAGGCCCACCATTGCAACAAAAGTGAAGGATGTAGTTGTGCGCGCGCCGAAGGCACGCTCTGGAAAAGGGGGTGTGGCCACTCAACAGGGGGCATGTCCTTGAGTGTAGTGTACAACACCATATACAACTTCTACACATTATGCAACAAAATACTAGACCCCATTATACTTGCCCCTTACACATGATGCCAAATGGAATGAGCCAAAATTCACATAATGCCACACGGATTGTGTCAAAATTCACATAATGCCACACGGATTGAGCCAAAATTTACATAATAACACACGGATTGAGCCAAAATTCACATAATGCCAAATGGATTGAGCCAAAATTCACATAATGCCAAATGGATTGAGCCAAAATTCACATAATGCCACATGGATTGTGTCAAAATTCACATAATGCCACATGGATTGTGTCAAAATTCACATAATGCCACACGGATTGAGCCAAAATTCACATAATGCCAAATGGATTGAGCCAAAATTCACATAATGCCACATGGAATGTGTCAAAAGTCACATAATGCCACACGGATTGTGTCAAAATTCACATAATGCCACACAGATTGAGCCAAAATTCACATAATGCCACACGGATTGTGTCAAAATTCACATAATGCCACACGGATTGAGCCAAAATTTACATAATAACACACGGATTGAGCCAAAATTCACATAATGCCAAATGGATTGAGCCAAAATTCACATAATGCCAAATGGATTGAGCCAAAATTCACATAATGCCACATGGATTGTGTCAAAATTCACATAATGCCACATGGATTGTGTCAAAATTCACATAATGCCACACGGATTGAGCCAAAATTCACAATGCCAAATGGATTGAGCCAAAATTCACATAATGCCACATGGAATGTGTCAAAAGTCACATAATGCCACACGGATTGTGTCAAAATTCACATAATGCCACACAGATTGAGCCAAAATTCACATAATGCCAAATGGATTGTAACAAAATTCACATAATGCCACATGGATTGTGTCAAAATTCACATAATGCCAAATGGATTGAGCCAAAATTCACATAATGCCACACGGATTGAGACAAAATTCACATAATGCCACACGGATTGAGACAAAATTCACATAATGCCACACGGATTGAGCCAGAATTCACATAATGCCACACAGATTAAGACAAAATTCACAATACGCTTCATAAACAGCGACATTGTCCACCAAAGGCGCGCATTAAACATTTACACCATAATGTCCATTGCACGTTAAGTTACACGGCATGATGTCCATTATGTATTATGCCAAACACCATAATGCCTATTAAAAATTATGCTACATACAGTAAGTGCTACTTATCTACATGCTCATTGCCAAGGGTTCCATGCTCATTGCCAGAGGTTCCATGCTCGTTGCCATGTGGGATTACATGCTCATTGCCAACGGGGAATACATGCTCGTGGTAAATGGGGGACAGACGCCTCCAGGCAGAAGTGATAGCCACTGACAGTGGCAGAGCCTGGCTATATTCCGAGCACTGCAGGTCCCAGCTATTTGAAATAATACCCATTTCACACCAGAAAATGCATTCCCAGGTTGGCCCCTTTTACACCAGCCTAGTCCCTGCATTTTCTGGTGTGAGGGGGAGAGAAAACCACCCCTCCCCCCTTTAACCAGTTATCTCATTTAACTGGCTATATCTTCGGATCTAACTGACCCATTTACATGAGACAAGTATCATATTGAAGAAGTTTTGAGTGGGCTTTGAATGATTTTGGTCCAGTAAAACTGGAACGTTTGGTTCCAGAGTAATCTGCCCTCAAAGAACATGAACAGCCATGAAATTACATTTCAAAAATAAAAACATCGATTTACACGCTATATCTCTGGAACCGATTGACCGATATAGACCATCCTGGTATCATATTGAAGGCCCAGCGATTTGGAATTGAATAACATAAATGACAAGCTCCTGTGATTCCAGGGGGGGGGCTGGCAGCTGTCGGAACCGGGTCGGGGTTGGAATTGACGGGTCCCATATTATCCTATGGTTAAAGCTTTGCCAGGCGATATCTCCGGTTCCCGGGGGGCTAGAGACATGGGGCTGGGCTCGTTGGAAAGCTCTGGTCCTCATCTACAAAATGAATGACAGGGGGGGCACGTGCCCAGGTGCACGGGAGTAACAGTATAGGAAGGGAAGGATTGTCACAAGCTCTAAATTAATAAAGGTGATATGTTTTTATTATTCAAAAGACCAACATAGGACCTAATTAGGATCTGGTACCGCTAGGGTGCTTGGTTGGAGGTGCTCTCAAAATAGTTCAGCAATAAAGTTAACAGAAAAAAGGGGGGGTGTCCCAAGGAGGACAAAGGCAGAACAGTAAGGGTTTTTGGGGCACGCTTTTAAATGAATGTGTTATGAGTGAACTAAAATATAACTTTTATTAAACAACTCTATAAAAAGAGAGAAACATTACAACAATTAAATAAGTACATACATGAATAAATTTCTACAACAATTTAAATGGTAGTGTCGTCATTAAATCACTGGCAAAAATGATTTATACACGTTATCCACCTCTAATACTATGGTTTTGCATAAGATAAATTGAAATCCAAGGTTGGAGTTTGTGCATGAGTAATTATAACTGACCAATGTCTGTTACTTCGTCAGGACAGATTCCCAACAGACATTGGTCAGTTATAATTACTCATGCACAAACTCCAACCTTGGATTTCAATTTATCTTGTGAAAAACCATAGTATTAGAGGTGAATACCGTGTATAAATAATTTTTGCCAGTGATTTAATGACAACACTACCATTTAAATTGTTGTAGAAATTTATTCATGTATGTACTTATTTAATTGTGGTGATGTTTCTCTCTTTTTTAAGTTGTTTAATAAAAGTTATATTCTAAGCTGTCCATTGCTCATTGGATACAAACAACGATTCAACAAGCTTATGTGTCAGCAGATTACACACTTCGTGCTTCCGTGAATGCCCATTCAACAAGAGCGGTGGGGTAAATCTGGGCAGCTGCCTGGGGTGTCTCTGCTTTGTAACTTTGCAGAGCTGTGATGTGGTCAGGCCAACATACATTTGTAAAGTTCTACTAGTTTGACACTGGCCAAAAAAGATACCCAGTTTGGGCAGGTGGTGCTGCAGAAGTCTCCACATGTTCCTATCCATTCTGGTATTTCTGGGACTTTCCTATCATATTGAGACCCCAGTATACCATATAGGTGATAGAGAAAATAGAATGTTAATGACCTACTGGTAAATCTCTTTCTCGTAGTCCATATAGGATACTGGGTGCTCCCGCCTCGGTGCAGAGTCTTTTCTGCAACATGTTCTCAGTTATCTGGTTGAAGTTGTGTTGGTAACCTTTCTTGTCACCAGTTGTAACTACCGTTAAAAAAAAAACATTTTAAGATTTTATATGCGCCTGTCTCCTGCGGAGGACCCTCTATTCCCAGTATATTGAGACCCCTGTATCCCATATGGACTACGAGAAAAGGATTTACCGGTAGGTAATTAAAATCCTGTTTTTTGTGGTTAGGCATTGCTTGCTGCTGTTTATGGCCTCTAGAACCTGCTGAAGTGTAATTTCAGGGGTCCTCGGTGGGCTGTTGCACTTGGAGGGGGTGGTATGTGGTGGGGTCGAGGGTGTTTGTGAGTTGTTTCTGGCTTGTGCGCAGGCATATCTTTCTAGCTGGGCTGCAGCTGTGCTATTGCAGATTTTCCCCAGTATAACTGCCAAGTGCGGTGCTGGTGTCTCCACACACACACAAAATATCAGTATTACATTTCTGTACCAGGGGACTTGGCTATCTTAGTCTATGTCACTCCACAATGATGCTACAGTTGCTTTATGCAGTTCTATTTGAATGGCAAGCTGAATTCTACAGTTTAGATCCACGAAGGGCTTCAGGAGCCAGCACAATCTCGCTGGCAATCTCCCTTGGCAACAAATACAATGTCCCACTCTGTCCAGATGGTACAACACAGAGCCCTCTAGCCCTCCGGTAACTGAGCCAACACTTAACTGATCTTATCCGCTGACAATAATCACTGACTATGCAGTTTAAGAATAAAGGTTCAGGTAAAGACGCAACTTATGCCCCGCAGCAGCCTCTTGGTAATAACACCTTCTCCTGCGGACTACAACAGCCCACTACTTCCAGGCGTCTAACGCTGTCTCCTGCTGGCACGACTACCTAGCTCCTTACAGAATTAAGGTTCCTGGCGGCTGGTAAGCAATGTGCTCATGCAGCCTCACAGATGACCACAGGGCCCTCGGCTCCCTTGCATGTCAGCTCGGGGGAGTGTTACACAGCAGCGGGTGCAGGTATTGTCTGCTTTCCCCTCACATCGATGTCTGCCGGTGCTTCCCGCCCTGCAGCTATCAGGAAGGGAATATCAGGCAGGGAGCTCTTTCTTCTACTCCAGGACAGGCCAACCTGTGGCTCTCCAGATGTGGTGAAACTACAAATCCCAGCATGCCTTGCCCCAGTTTTAACACTCCCTTATAGCAAAACTGTGGCAAGGCATGATGGGGTTTGTAGTTTCACAACATCTGGAGAGCCACAGGTTGGCCAGGCCTGTAATCTACTCCCACGCTGTTTTAGACGGGGGGGTTACCTGCATCCTACAGCTGACCTCACGGAGAAAGCCGGTCAGCTGAGACAGGTATCTCTGTATCTAAACCGGTTATATGAACAGCAGATTCGTGTACATATAACCTGCGCTATTTATGCTGTTACTCTTCCACGTGAAGTGCTTTCATTTTTTAAAGTATGACAACCCGGTGTTATGATAATTTTGGTAGTTGTGATAATTAGCCTGTCGTTAGTCTATTTCTCCCACGTTAAGTGATCCTAGATCATCTCTTACAAGGTGTGACAGCCCGTTATCTCTTATATTTGATACTTATATTGGTTTTGATATGTGTACAAGTTACATACTTATATTTACCCTATGACGGATTCTATACTCTGTAACAACCTTAAACAAGCATACTCGGCAATCATTTCTAGGGAGGTGACAGGGTCACATTGATTTCTGTTGAACTTTAACACTTTAACCCCCTGTCTATACATTTGTTCAGTTACCATCAATACTGACACAAGTGAGACATCAAGTACGGGGGTACATTTACTCCTTTTTTTTTACCTCTCTTTCTGTGGGGAGCAAGCGCAGACTATCACTCTCAACCTCCATCCTATGTGCAACACGATGGTAGGACAGTAGAAGGGTCTGTGCATCGCATCAACCACTTGAACTACAGTCTCTTACATCTGTCACTCTCTCATCCATTGGGCCACCAGTCCCCCCCTGCAATGTCACGTATGTCAACAGGGAGGTGACCTCTCTGACCCTCTGGAAAGCAAAAGTGACCTGCAGTCCTGCATGTCAGCCACCTGCTTCAGAACCCATTACGGATACGATCACACTTCACTGTGCCGCCTGATCCCGTCCGATCTCAGCAGCTAAGCAGTGAGAGGCCGGATCAGTACCTACTGGGTGACCAGTAGGGAATATTCGGTGCTGTATAGCTAACTGGGATACAGCTGCATCTGGTTTCCCAGGAGGATCTTTCTTTCTATTCCACTTTTTTCTGGCATCTTTTGCATCATCTCCGTAACCTATGACGCTTAATTTAATCGCACCCGCTGCATGAATCGATAATAGCAGTACAGAATTTATTAGACCAGGGTGCGGGGGTGGTCCACGTAGAACCAAACATTTTCGCAAAAAACATTGAGTTATTATACTTGTGCTTCCACATGTATATTTATATATGATACTCATAATTATTATTATTCTTTTGATACTCAGCAATGGTAGTTTCAATTTAGTTTGACGCCGCTATTTTAAACGAGTGTAATAAAAGTTATATTTTAACCTTATCACTACTCTAATCATCTTAACTATCAAACATTCAAGCGTGCCCCAAAAAACCTTTCTGGTTCTGCCTTTTTGTCCCTCTTGGACATAAACCCCTTTTGTACTACTCCCACGCTGCCAAGGTCATGCCCCTAGCGCTTTGCAAAGAATTTAATAAAAAGATGCTCGGCTCTTACAATCCCGCTATAGCATGGCAGGACTAGAAGGACTGTTTAACGCACAAGGAGGCTGGATGTATGTGGACACATCTGTACACGAATATATAATCAGTGACTGATACTTGTTATTGTGTATAAATATATGTCTTATACAATAAAAGTAGTGTTATCCTGGTAACCATTATGCTTTTATATATTAACTTTCTTACAGGACATATAAGGAGCAGGATTCTAACTAAGACGACGTGGAAAAGGACATTGTTCTCCGATCAAGCCAACTAAATACATTATATCTCCTTACACCTCAGGACTCATCTCACTTCATACATGATGAGTCACACAGGAGAGAAACCACATGTGTGCTCTGAGTGTGACAAAGGTTTTACATGTAAATCACAGCTTCTCAGACATCAGAGGACTCACACAGGGGAGAAGCCATTTACATGTTCTGAATGCAGAAAATGTTTTTCCAATAAGTCACAGCTTGTTATACATCAGAGGAGTCACACAGGAGAGAAACCATATAAATGTTCTGAATGCAGCAAATGTTTTTCTGATAAGTCAAATCTTGTCACACATCAGAGGAGTCACACAGGAGAGAAGCCACATGTGTGCTCTGAGTGTGACAAAGGCTTTACATGTAAATCACAGCTTCTCATACATCAGAGGACTCATACAGGGGAGAAGCCATTTACATGTTCTGAATGCAGAAAATGTTTTTCCACTAAGTCACAGCTTGTTATACATCAGAGGAGTCACACAGGAGAGAAACCATATAAATGTTCTGAATGCAGAAAATGTTTTTCTGATAAGTCACAGCTTGTCCTACATCAGAGGAGTCACACAGGAGAGAAACCATATAAATGTTCTGAATGCAGCAAATGTTTTTCCCTGAAGTCACATCTTGTCCGACATCAGAGGAGTCACACAGGAGAGAAGCCATATAAATGTTCTGAATGCAGCAAATGTTTTTCTGATAAGTCAAAGCTTGTTATACATCAGAGGAGTCACACAGGAGAGAAACCATATAAATGTTCTGAATGCAGCAAATGTTTTTCCCAGAAGTCACTTCTTGTCCAACATCAGAGGAGTCACACAGGAGAGAAGCCATATAAATGTTCTGAATGCAGCAAATGTTTTCCCCACAAGTCAGATCTTGTCCGACATCAGAGGAGTCACACAGGAGAGAAGCCATATAAATGTTCTGAATGCAGCAAATGTTTTCCTAAGAAGTTTGAGCTTGTTATACATCAGAGGAGTCACACAGGGGAGAAGCCATATAAATGTTCTGAATGCAGCAAATGTTTTTCCAATAAGTCAAATCTTGTCACACATCAGATGAATCACACAGGAGAGAAGCCATATACATGTTCTGAATGCAGCAAAGGTTTTCCCAATAAGTCACTTCTTGTCCTACATCAGAGGAGTCACACAGGAGAGAAGCCATATAAATGTTCTGAATGCAGCAAATGTTTTTCCAAAAAGTCACATCTTGTCCGACATCAGAGGAGTCACACAGGAGAGAAGCCATATAAATGTTCTGAATGCAGCAAATGTTTTTCCCAGAAGACACAGCTTGTTGTACATCAGAGGAGTCACACAGGAGAGAAGCCATATAAATGTTCTGAATGCAGCAAATGTTTTTCCCAGAAGACACAGCTTGTCCTACATCAGAGGAGTCACACAGGAGAGAAACCATATAAATGTTCTGAATGTAGCAAATGTTTTCCCCAGAAGTCACAGCTTGTCCTACATCAGAGGAGTCACACAGGAGAGAAACTAAAAATGCTGTGAATGCAGGTAGAGTGTTACTAGAAAGACAATACTTTTTAATCCCTTGAGTCACTCTGAGGGCCTGAATGCAGTATATTTCATACATAATTAAGGTAACTTGTAACACACTATGCATGCAATGTATACAATTTTTTCCTAGTGTGAGAAGTGTTTTGTATGAATCAGTCCTGATAGTCTGGATAGTCTGGAGCGGTCTGACAAGTGGATTTGGGGGCACTTTTTTCCTGGGATGAACTGTCTGTTAGGAACTAGATCTGCAATATAACAACATACAGTGGTGAAGGGGCTGCTGGTACTGAGCTCTGTAAAATACAGCTGTTCTGCTGGTGCCGGTACTGATCTCTGTCATATACAGCTGTACTGCTAGTGCCGGTACTGAGATGTGTAATATACAGCTGTTCTACTGGTGCTGGTACTGAGCTGTGTAATATACAGCTGTACTGCTGGTGCCGGTACTGAGCTCTGTAATATGCAGCTGTACTGCTAGTGTAGGTACTGAGCTCTGTAATATACAGCTGTTCTACTGGTGCTGGTACTGAGCTCTGTAATATACAGCTGTTCTTCTGGTGCCGGTACTGAGATGTATAATATATAGCTGTTCTGCTGGTGCTTGTACTGAGCTCTGTAATATACAGCTGTTCTACTGGTGCCGGTACTGAGCTCAGTAATATACAGCTGTACTACTGGTGCCGTTACGGAGATGTGTAATATACAGCTGTTCTGCTGGTGCCAGTACTGAGCTCTGTAATATACAGCTGTTATGCTGGTACTGAGCTCTGTAATATACAGCTGTTCTACTGGTGCCGGTACTGAGCTCTGTAATATACAGCTGTTATGCTAGTGCAGGTACTGAGATGTGTAATATACGGCTTTAATGCTGGTGCCGGTACTGGGCTCTGTAATATACAGCTGTACTGCTGGTGCCGGTACTGAGCTCTGTAATATACAGCTGTTCTGCTGGTGCCGGTACTGAGATGTGTAATATACAGCTGTTCTGCTGATGCTGGTACGGAGATGTGTAATATACAGCTGTACTACTGGTGCCGGTACGGAGATGTGTAATATACAGCTGTTCTGCTGGTGCCGGTACTGAGATGTGTAATATACAGCTGTTCTACTGGTGCTGGTACTGAGATGTGTAATATACAGCTGTTCTGCTGGTTCCGGTACTAGATGTGTAATATACAGCTGTTCTGCTGGTGCCGGTACTAGATGTGTAATATACAGCTGTTCTACTGGTGCTGGTACTGAGCTCTGTAATATACAGCTGAACTACTGGTTCCGGTACTGAGATGTGTAATATACAGCTGTTCTGATGGTGCCGGTACTAGATGTGTAATATACAGCTGTTCTGCTGGTATTGGTACTGAGATGTGTAATATACAGCTGTTCTGCTGGTGACTGTACTAGATGTGTAATATACAGCTGTACTGCTGGTTCCGGTACTAGATGTGTAATATACAGCTGTTCTGCTGGTGCTGGTATTGAGCTCTGTAATATACAGCTGTTCTGCTGGTTCCGGTACTGAGATGTGTAATATACAGCTGTTCTGCTGGTGCCGGTACTGAGATGTGTAATATACAGCTGTTCTGCTGGTGCCGGTACTGAGATGTGTAATATACAGCTGTTCTGCTGGTTCCGGTACTGAGATGTGTAATATACAGCTTGTGGAAGTTGAGTTTGCACATCTATGTTTCTAATGTCTCGCGATCATCATGTACGTCATTTAAATACGCAGTTTTCGTAGCTTAGCTTCATGAAAGAATCAGAAATTGATTAATGGCGATCGTGATGCATTACTTACAATCATTGTGGTATTCCTAACACATTCACATTATGTATTTTCATAAATGTTAGGATATTGCAGTCCCCATATTATTGCTTGATATTGTTAGAATCACCGTCACAGACGCAGCCTCACTAGACCACCTGTTTTCATTAAGACTTGCCAAAGAACCACAGGCACGCCTTCTGTTCTACATGCAAAGATGGGATTTAGGCCCAGGAAATAGGAAAATGATACCAACACTGACAGTGATTGTGGGGGAGAGAGGGGGAAAGGAGGGGGAAGGGAGATGGGAGGTACACAAGCAAGAAAATAGTATTGTACACAGAGGGTGTCACATCGTTATAGGAGGAAATGAAGAGAGCACCTCCCTAGAAAACACATACAATTATGAGGGTAGGTACACAGTTTAAATGTAGTATTTATTCATTCACTTATTCTTTCCTTAATAAAGTAAAAAAACAGACAATTTTTTTCAATAAGGAGGCTGACTATTTAATAGTTAGTAAATATATTATTTAATTATCACTTTTCATTCTTCTAGTATTGAAAATAGACACATCACAGTAGATCACCAACACAGTAAACACATATATCACCCATACGAGTTATAAAGGGAACTCCCCCTCCCCCTATTACATCTATATAACGATGCATTTTCAAGATAAAACATAGAAAGGAAATAAGGGGACACAAAATGTACTCTCCAAGTAATGAGAAAGTATTAGCCGATATGATAAAAATATCGGAGGAGGCTCCTCATCAAAATAACCAAGTATCCTGAGAAGGATAAAACCCCAGATATGAATGCGGTTACTAAACCATGTGGATATATATGTTTATACACATGTTTATAAAGGAAAAAGACAGAAATTGGAGTTAGAGGAAAGAGGAGTCAAATTGCGAATAATGTGAATAATATGTTTTTGTGAGTTAAATTTCAATGTGATGAAACAAGCAGGAACCATGAACTGTAAATGTCCTTTCTATGTTTATATGTGGAAAAATGCAAGAAAATAAAATGTTATAACAAAAAAAAAAATCTCACTAGATCAATATTAATATCCATAAAGGTACAGCTCCAGAGATGTCAAATAAATTGGTGTGTGTATATATATATAATGAAAAAGGCAAGATGGCACTCACTTTTGGGAAGTTTAGTCGGTGCAGGGTCCAGAAATGTTAATGTAGAATCACACTCACCCCATCCACAGCAGCAAACGGAGCAAGAAAAACGGATCAGCACTCGGTAATTGGAGTGCTGATCCGTTTTTCTTGCTCCGTTTGCTGCTGTGGATGGGGTGAGTGTGATATATATATATATATATATATATATATATATATATATATATATATATATACATATACACAGTGCAATTTTTGAAGGAAAATAGGTTCAGGAAATGTGGGCGGGGCAGAAAGTGGGCGATGATGTGGGAGGAGCTACAAAAGGGGTGGGGCATTACATAAAAAAAAATAACATAATTCCTCCCAACAGTGGCTGTAACATAACAATCCCCAGCAGCAAAGTGGACAATATGTGTTACGGACTTGGGGGTTACCCACCGTGGGAGTCCGGAGACAGTAACGTGAGGATGTTGGTGTGGTGCTGCAGGAGGCAGGGAGCTGGAGATCAGGCGTGAGCCCGTAGCTGGGACCGCTGGTTAGAACGGCCACAGCGAAACCCTACACTGACTCTGTTGAGTCCCCCGGGCAGATGGAATATCCCTGCGGTAGTGCTAGGCTTCGCCTGTAGCCGCCGCGTTCGAAGGAGCCGGTTAAGCCTGCTCCGACCCCGATGCAGCCAGGAGTTATGTGGTGACAAGGGGTGAGCGATCGCCAGGGGGTATATCAAAAGGCAGATCTAACTAACGGGCCTACCTGAAAAAACCCCTGACTAACCGGCACCAGGCCAAGGACGGGACAGCGCGACCGAGTCGCAAACACCAGAACAAAGCAACAATAGGGCGCCACCAAACCAAACACACGCCAACATAAAAATAGTACTCTTAAAGTGGCGGTACCCCAAAACAGACGTAAACCCACAGTTGTGGGCCTCTCCGAACCACGGAGAGCAGAACCAGGATAATAATGATTATAACTAAGGAGGAAGGGCCGCTTCCCCGTAGGAATAAAGAATAAGGAACCAGGCTCCACTGGAGCACTTATGTGACCGGCCCAAGACTGGACACTGACCGCAGCAATCGGGCAGCTGGATAACGGCTGGACTACGGCTGCACGGTGACCGCAGTGAGACGGCAGCTGGACAATGGCTGCACCACGGCTGGAGGTCCCTGGACTAGGACAGCAAGGGGACAATGATATTTGATCCAGACTGCAGCAGGATAGGACACTTAACTGGACCCAGACGACACAGGACAAGACTGTAAACAGGACCCAGACTGAAGTGAGAAGGACTCCGACAGAATCCAGACTGAATGGAACAGGAGCAGGACCTAGGACCAGAGAGCAGTAGATCTGCAGCTACCAGCACAGAAAACAGCAAGCTACAGTATAACTGGCAGAGATCCAAAGAAGAGCATGCCTTATAAAGGCCTCAGGTGATTGATAACACCTGGTGAATCTTCAGGCAGTCTCCCAGCAAGTGCTTGATTAGCTTATTATCTCACAGCCTAGTGCAGTGGTTCCCAAACTGTGTGCCGTGGCTCCCTGGGGTGCCTCGGGACACATGCAGGGGTGCCGCGGCTTGGTGGTCCAGGACCAAATCAAATTATTAATGGTTAATTATTTATGAGCAAAACCAGTGCTGGTGGCTGCCAATCATAGAATGTGTACAAACAGAAGCAAATCCTGCCCTTTACCACATAACTGCCACTAAGAATCGCATATAAACCCAATCAAATAAAAAATTTTTGGACCTAGGGGTGCCGTGAAAAAAATTATGATTCTCTAGGGTGCTGTGAATCAAAAAAGATTGGGAACCCCTGGCCTAGTGAATAAATTAAGCTCCCAGAACACAAAGCTGTAATGGCAACAGACCTACCACTGGAGGCCACCAGTGAGTCAAAATGCCAAACAGAAACTGACAGAAAACAAAACAGACTGAACCTGGCTCCTGACAATATGCTTGCGCCTTAGGCACGCGCTCAAAAAACAGGGGTGTAGCCTCACTGCAATTGGCACAGCATTGCAGGAAAAGATTACTTTATACCGCAGTTTTGCAACCTGCATTATGTTGCAACCAGTGTTATGTTACTGCCACTGGCCCATTATACATATGCCCCACTCCGTAAAGCTTATTATACATATGCCACACACAGAGATTCCCATTATACATATGCCACACACAGAGATTCCCATTATACATATGCCACACACAGAGATTCCCATTATACATATGCCACACACCGTGATGCCCAATTATACATATTCCACACACCGTGATGCCCAATTATACATATGCCACACACCGGGATGCCCATTATACATATGCCACACCGTGATGCCCAATTATACATATGCCACACACCGTGATGCCCATTATACATATGCCACACACCGTGATGCCCATTATACATATGCCACACACCGTGATGGCCATTATACATATGCCACACACCATGATGGCCATTATACATACTGTATGCCACACACCGTGATGGTCATTATACATATTCCACACACCGTGATGCCCAATTATACATATGCCACACACTGTGATGCCCAATTATACATATTCCACACACCGTGATGCCCATTATACATATGCCACACACTGTGATGCCCAATTATACATACTCCACACACCGTGATGCCCTATATACATATTCTACACACCGTGATGCCCATTATACATATGCCACACACCGTGATCCCCATTATACATATGCCACACACTGTGATGCCCGTTATACATATGCCACACACTGAGATGCCTGTTATACATATGCCACACACCGTGATGCCCATTATACATATGCCACACACCGTGATGCCCATTATGCATATGCCACACACCGTGATGGCCATTATACATATGCCACACACTGAGATGCCCGTTATACATATGCCACACACCGTGATGCCCATTATGCATATGCCACACACACAGATGCCCATTATACCTTTGCCACACACCGAAATGCCTATTATACATATGTTACATACAGAGATGCCCTTTATACATATGCCACACACAGAGATGCCCTTTATACATATGCCACACACAGAGATGCCCGTTATACATATGCCACACACAGAGATGCCCTTTATACATATGGCCCACACAGAGATGCCCATTACACATTTGACACTTAAGTGCCACTTACCTACATGCTCAATGCCAGGGGCTTCATGCTCAATGGAGGGTTGCAGGCCCACAAGCTCTCACCTGTCCAGCTCCCGCTCCCTGGACATGTCAGTCAGGCTGCCACCAGAGCCTCCCAGGTCACAAGATCCTCTCCTGTCCGCAGCAGCCCCTGATCCAGCGCAGCTCTTGGTCCGGAAGATCCTAGAGAATCCTCAGCGACCCCTTCCTTCCTGCTCCCCTCTGGGCTGCCGCACCGGCCTGTCCCTCCGCTGCTGCTGCGGCGTCCTCCTCCTCTTCCAGCCTCCGGGCCTCAGGCGCCTCCAGCACTAGCAGGGCACCGCTGGTCTCTTCGCATGGGCACCTCCTCCACTCCGGCCCCTGGAGGCCTCAGCGTCCTCCTCCCCCCGGAACACCATCAGCCTGGGTCTTGCCGCTTCCTCCCCGGCCTCTGCTCTGCAGACTAGCAGCCGGCTTAGCACCCGGTAGGAAGCGGCGTCCTCCTCTGCTGCTGCGCCTCGCATGACCCCTGTGGCTCTGCAGGCCCCGGCCCGAGCCTTGGCCTCTTCCAGCTCCGCTCCCCGGACTCCAGGAGAGAGACATGCAGCTAAAATTCATATCTCCCACTGGACCGCTAGCCAATAGGCGCTCACGGTCCAGCAGCCACCAGTTGATTGGCTGCTGGACCGCAAGCGCCCATTGGCTAGCGGTCCAGCGTGAGACATGAATGTTACTGCTGCACGTCTCTCTGCTGGACTTCATCTATAAACAGCGGGCAGGGGTGCGGGGAGCGGGCAGGCGATGCGGGTGTCGGGCAGCCTGGAGCTGGTTCCGGAACTCCGTTCCTGATCACATCATTTTTCATTTGAGCTTCAGAAACGGCGTTCCGGACCGTTCCGGCTGAAAAATAGCCATGTATGTGTGTGTGTGTGTGTGTATGTGTATATATATATATATATATATATATATATATATATATATATATGTGTGTATGTATATCTTTCTGTTCCCACGTTTACCTAAGCCTGTGCGGTGGTGCACCATATTGCTACCCGAGACCCACCGTCTTTGAGCACCTAGCCCACCGCACCACCTACCCATGGTGAGATAAACGTTGATAACCCCCGTTTTTTGGACATGCATGATATTGCATCTGTTGTACTGTATGTGTGCACTTTATGTGTGTTATTTTTAATTGTTATGCCAATAAAGCTTTTAAAGGGTCCAGATTTATTATACAGATCGATTGTGATTATCTTCCTTTCCCCCCGCAGTTTCTACCACTGCCCCCTTTTCGACATGTAGTCTCCATCTGTCCGGAAAGGGCAGGGGTGTAGGGAGGGCGGAGCCGGCGGAGCACAAGCTGCAGGCGCAGAGAGATCAAATGGCGCCGGAGCCGTGCAAACTGTGCCGCCGGCTCCCCCATCCTGCTCACCCGCTCCCTCCCCCGCCTGGCTGCGGCACTTACAGTGCTTGTAGTTCAGTGTGCGTGGAGGTGCCGGGATTCAGCATTCAGAGGCACCCGGCAGGACGGAGAGGCAGGGACAGGGGCATCATGGGAATTGTAGTTTATATGTTACTGCTCAGACTTTGAGCAGTTAATGATTAAACTACAAATCCCATGAGGCCATGCTTTGCCCTGGGCAGGAAGTCTCACGCTGAATAAACAGTGGAAACACGCTGCCTGGTGACCTGCCTGCGAGTCAGACAGAGACAGGGCAGTTACAACGATCCTGGAGGGAAACCGCTCTGCAGTTTTCTCCCTCCCCTACCTCCCCCGCATTTATCTAAGCAGCAGCAGCATCAGGAAGAAGACCCTCCGTGACAATGTGTCATCAATGAGGGTAAAGATGCTGTAATCTGCCGCATAACCCCACCCCCCACCCCCTTCACATGCCGCCTGCACCAAGCATGTCCCCCTTCCCATCCCCCGGGACCCTCTTACTTGCTGCAGGAGGCGCCGGTCAAAACGCTTATGTTGACTGGCTGTTTCCTGTCTCCTGCCGCCGCAGCAGACCTGAGCCCGCCCTGTGCCCAGCAGGTGAGTTTGAGACCACAGCCTCCCTTCAGCACTGCAAGTCACAGAGGGCCAGATGTATTAAGCTTCAGATAGTGATAAAGTGAAGAGTGATAAACAACCAGCCAATCAGCTCCTTCCTGTCATTTCTCAAACTTAGCCTGTAACATGGCAGTTAGGAGCTGGTTGGCTGGCTGTTTATCACTCACCATTTTATCACTTTTTGAACTTTGATAAATCTGGCCCAGAGTGATCAGTTATTTACATCTGCAGAGTAGCCTGCAGCCCGCCTGCGGTCCCTCCATCACCATATACACCCCGGCTGTGGCGAGTCCTTTCTGGGTTGTGGGTGGCACCCACTGTGTGTGTGTGGGGTTTGTGCTGACCACTTGCCTAGGTTGCCAGGGAACCTTGCACCGGCCCTGTGTGTGTGTGTGCGTACATATAAATGGAAGCATGATGGCTCCCGCCAGCAGTGTAACTAGAAATGTTGTGCCCTCCTTCCAAAAAAGGTTTTGGTTTATGTGTCAAATGTGCAAATGGGTATTATGGTTTGTTATATAGTATGTAATGGGCATGTGACTTAATGTGTAATGGGTAAGAGTCCCGCCTACTACAAATCGGGGGGGGGGGGGTTGCGAAACATGCCCTTGCTCCGGGCACCGTGGCACCTAGTTACACCACTATGGAAGGGATGCTATACTGTACATCTTGGATTTCCCAAGATCATACCAGTTTCTGGCCTTCCTCTTCTGGGAAGAACCCAGATTTTCTAGTTTTGAAATATAGCAACGCCAACCCCAGGGCCACTTCCTTGTGTTTTCCCCCCAGGCTGAAAATTGCCAGCCAGCCCCTGGGGGCTACCCAGCCTTTCATAGCTCCCAGCTCACTTCCAACATATACAGTATATTAGGGCGGAGTGAAAAAGTTGAAACGTGCAAAAGTGTCTCTAAGTCAATATCTTCTGTTCAAGACACCTATTGTTTAGCTTTTTAGGTGCAAAGAACGAAAGTTCCGATCTAGTTAAAATGACGTCAGAACGTCTTACAGTGGTTCATTAATATACCTTAGCACAGTAAAAAGAGTACAAGCGTGTCCTAGTGTAATGTTACTGACTTTGGCGGGAGAAAAAAAATCCCTGACCCGCTTTCATGGTCACAATTGTGAATATTGTGTGTTTTCACCCGAAAGTGTTTTTTTTTTTTGTTGGGGAGGGGGCTGCTCTGTAATTGAGGGGCAAAAAATCAGGGTAGATCCCTTTTGTTTGCCCTTAATAGAATAGTGCACCTCTGTGTCTTCCAATGTCCAAATCTTTACCGAATGCTCCATTATGTTGAATAAACAATGCATTACGCTGTTATTTGGGTGCAGTATTTTATACACTTCTGTTCATTGTTCTTTCATTCAGGGTTGCCTACCCTCCCGGAATGGCCGGGAGGGTCCCGGAAATAGGGTGCCCCTTCCGCCCCCCCCCCCCCCCATCCTCCCGCATATCCCCCCATCTCGGGGGGGGGGATAAAATGCCGTGACCAAGGCATTTTAGCCCCCCCCCCCCCGCAGTGCAATGCCTGAAATACCGGCATTGCATGGCGGGGGGCGTGGCTAAAATGATGCAACGCTGTAGGCATGCCCCCCAACCGGAAAGCATCAATGTGGCCCCACCCCCGAACCGCCTATTTTTCACTCCCGGATATGGCCCCACCCCCCGCCTAACAGAGCTGGCTGTCCTCTCTCCGAGAGGGCAGCTTAAAAGTCGGCAAGTATGCTTTAATTGTGGCAGTTTACTTTAAATATGAATATAGGGGGAGGGGGCGCCAGAAACTTTTTTGCATGGGGGGCAAAATTCTAGTTACGCCTCTGATAGAGGCTGTGCGCACAGCTTTGATTCATGGGTGACAGGGAAAACTCCCAACTGCACCCCACCCCTCCACAGGACACTGCCAGCCTTGGGCAGGAAGCGCGAACGTCCCAAAACAAAACGGACGTTCCCGCGATAAGTACGACAGTTGGGAGGTAAAACTAAATATATATATATATATATATATATATATATATATATAAATGTTTTCCTTTAATACAGGGATGGGGAACCTTTGTTCCTCCAGATGTTGTTGAACTACACATCCCAGCATGTCCTGCTACAGTTTTGCTTTTTGCCCATGCTTGCTGGGATGTGTAGCTCAACAACAGCTGAAGGGACGGAAGTTCCCCATCCCAGCTTTAATGTTAAGGATATAGTGGGAGAAAATAAATATATTAACCAGCAGTCAATTGATTAATCTGTAAAATGAATGAAATAAATGTTTATTACTAAGACTTAGAGGTATATAATGTAATGTTCCTTTCTTATTGTGTATTTGTAGTACATAATGAGTTAAATATTAAGCTGCAAACTGTCATTACCTTCCATAGTACGAGATTTGCCCTTAGTTAAAATGGCCACCGGAGCATCACCATATATTCACCTCTCTAAGAATAGAAAGGGGTTGGGGGCAGGGGTTCCCAATCTTTTTCGAGAGGATCAGACCATAGAATAAAAATTTTTCCACGGCACCCTTAGGCCCCCCCAAAATATATATAAAATTAAGTAGATTGTGTTTGTATGTGCTTCTAAGGTTCAGTTATGTGTTGAAGCGCATATATTTTATGATTGGCAGCCACCAGCACTGGTTTTGTCCACAAATAATTGATAATAACTATTTGCTGGTAGTTTGTTTTTGGGCTTGTTGCCTTGTTCTCAGGGCCCGCCGTGGATTGGATGCTGCAAAACAAAGCTGGCTCATGATTTGCTTTGCAGGGATTGGGTGGGCGGGTCTGTAAGTAGCAGGGAAGTGCTCACTGCTTCCTGTAGCTGCTGTATCGTGTCGTGTGGCCTCTTATCTGCAGGGACCCAAGTGACGGATAGAAGCAGGTATGTGTATGTGTGCTGCAGCAGCCTGTACATCAGCAGCCACTCAGCCTCCACATTCCCTGGGCTTCCTTATAGTTACTTAGCTCACACGGAAGCCGGGGCTGCTCTGGCCGTGCTCTGTGTGCTGCTGTACATTCCTCAGCAGCAGGGAGGGGGAGGACGGGGGACTGCTGCACTAATCTCACCCTGTACTGGGGCTGAGAACACAGACTTATCAGAGGTGCAGCAGCAGCAGGGAGGGGGAGGACGGGGACTGCTGCACTAATCTCACCCTGTACTCCGGCTGAGAACACAGATTTATCAGAGGTGCAGCAGCAGCAGCAGGGAGGGGGAGGACGGGGGACTGCTGCACTAATCTCACCCTGTACTCGGGCTGAGAACACAGACTTATCAGAGGTGCAGCAGCAGCAGGGAGGGGGAGGAGGGGACTGCTGCACTAATCTCACCCTGTACTCGGGCTGAGAACACAGATTTATCAGAGGTGCAGCAGCAGCAGGGAGGGGGAGGACGGGGGACTGCTGCACTAATCTCACCCTGTACTCGGGCTGAGAACACAGATTTATCAGAGGTGCAGCAGCAGCAGGGAGGGGGAGGACGGGGGACTGCTGCACTAATCTCACCCTGTACTCGTGCTGAGAACACAGACTTATCAGAGGTGCAGCAGGGAGGGGGAGGACGGGGGACTGCTGCACTAATCTCACCCTGTACTCGGGCTGAGAACACAGACTTATCAGAGGTGCAGCAGCAGCAGGGAGGGGGAGGAGGGGACTGCTGCACTAATCTCACCCTGTACTCGGGCTGAGAACACAGACTTATCAGAGGTGCAGCAGCAGCAGGGAGGGGGAGGAGGGGACTGCTGCACTAATCTCACCCTGTACTCTGGCTGAGAACACAGATTTATCAGAGGTGCAGCAGCAACAGGGAGGGGGAGGACGGGGGACTGCTGCACTAATCTCACCCTGTACTCGGGCTGAGAACACAGATTTATCAGAGGTGCAGCAGCAGCAGGGAGGGGGAGGACGGGGGACTGCTGCACTAATCTCACCCTGTACTCGGGCTGAGAACACAGACTTATCAGAGGTGCAGCAGCAGCAGGGAGGGGGATGACGGGGACTGCTGCACTAATCTCACCCTGTACTCGGGCTGAGAACACAGACTTATCAGAGGTGCAGCAGCAGGGAGGGGGAGGACGGGGGACTGCTGCACTAATCTCACCCTGTACTGGGGCTGAGAACACAGACTTATCAGAGGTGCAGCAGGGAGGGGGAGGACGGGGGACTGCTGCACTAATCTCACCCTCTACTCGGGCTGAGAACACAGACTTATCAGAGGTGCAGCAGCAGCAGGGAGGGGGATGACGGGGACTGCTGCACTAATCTCACCCTGTACTGGGGCTGAGAACACAGACTTATCAGAGGTGCAGCAGGGAGGGGGAGGACGGGGGACTGCTGCACTAATCTCACCCTCTACTCGGGCTGAGAACACAGACTTATCAGAGGTGCAGCAGCAGCAGCAGGGAGGGGGAGGACGGGGGACTGCTGCACTAATCTCACCCTGTACTGGGCTGAGAACACAGACTTATCAGAGGTGCAGCAGCAGCAGGGAGGGGGAGGACGGGGACTGCTGCACTAATCTCACCCTGTACTCGGGCTGAGAACACAGACTTATCAGAGGTGCAGCAGCAGGGAGGGGGAGGACGGGGACTGCTGCACTAATCTCACCCTGTACTGGGCTGAGGACACAGACTTATCAGAGGTGCAGCAGCAGCAGGGAGGGGGAGGATGGGGGACTGCTGCACTAATCTCACCCTGTACTCGGGCTGAGAACACAGACTTATCAGAGGTGCAGCAGCAGCAGCAGGGAGGGGGAGGACGGGGACTGCTGCACTAATCTCACCCTGTACTCGGGCTGAACACACAGACTTATCAGAGGTGCAGCAGCAGCAGGGAGGGGGAGGACGGGGACTGCTGCACTAATCTCACCCTCTACTCGGGCTGAGAACACAGACTTATCAGAGGTGCAGCAGCAGCAGGGAGGGGGAGGACGGGGACTGCTGCACTAATCTCACCCTGTACTCGGGCTGAGAACATAGACTTATCAGAGGTGCAGCAGCAGCAGGAGGGGAGGGGAGGACGGGGACTGCTGCACTAATCTCACCCTGTACTCGGGCTGAGAACACAGACTTATCAGAGGTGCAGCAGGGAGGGGGAGGACGGGGGACTGCTGCACTAATCTCACCCTGTACTCCGGCTGAGAACACAGACTTATCAGAGGTGCAGCAGCAGCAGGGAGGGGAGGACGGGGACTGCTGCACTAATCTCACCCTGTACTCGGGCTGAGAACACAGACTTATCAGAGGTGCAGCAGGGAGGGGGAGGAAGGGGGCTGCTGTACTAATCTCACCCTGTACTCGGGCTGAGAACACAGACTTATCAGAGGTGCAGCAGCAGCATGGAGGGGGAGGATGGGGGACTGCTGTACTAATCTCACCCTGTACTCGGGCTGAGAACACAGACTTATCAGAGGTGCAGCAGCAGCAGGGAGGGGGAGGACGGGGACTGCTGCACTAATCTCACCCTGTACTCAGGCTGAGAAAACAGACTTATCAGAGGTGCAGCAGCAGGGAGGGGAGGACGGGGGACTGCTGCACTAATCTCACCCTGTACTCGGGCTGAGAACACAGACTTATCAGAGGTGCAGCAGCAGCAGGGAGGGGGAGGGGGGACTGCTGCACTAATCTCACCCTGTACTCGGGCTGAGAACACTGACTTATCAGAGGTGCAGCAGCAGCAGGGAGGGGAGGACGGGTGACGCTGCACTAATCTCACCCTCTACTCTGGCTGAGAACACAGACTTATCAGAGGTGCAGCAGAGAGGGGGAGGACGGGGGACTGCTGCACTAATCTCACCCTGTACTCGGGCTGAGAACACAGACTTATCAGAGGTGCAGCAGCAGCAGGGAGGGGGAGGACGGGGACTGATGCACTAATCTCACCCTGTACTCGGGCTGAGAACACAGACTTATCAGAGGTGCAGCAGCAGCAGGGAGGGGAGGGGGGACTGCTGCACTAATCTCACCCTGTACTCGGGCTGAGAACACTGACTTATCAGAGGTGCAGCAGGGAGGGGGAGGACGGGGACTGCTGCACTAATCTCACCCTCTACTCGGGCTGAGAACACTGACTTATCAGAGGTGCAGCAGCAGCAGGGAGGGGAGGACGGGTGACGCTGCACTAATCTCACCCTCTACTCTGGCTGAGAACACAGACTTATCAGAGGTGCAGCAGGGAGGGGGAGGACGGGGACTGCTGCACTAATCTCACCCTGTACTCGGGCTGAGAACACAGACTTATCAGAGGTGCAGCAGGGAGGGGGAGGACGGGGACTGCTGCACTAATCTCACCCTGTACTCGGGCTGAGAACACAGATTTATCAGAGGTGCAGCAGCAGCAGGGAGGGGAGGACGGGGGACTGCTGCACTAATCTCACCCTGTACTCGGGCTGAGAACACAGATTTATCAGAGGTGCAGCAGAGAGGGGGAGGACGGGGACTGCTACTGCTGCACTAATCTCACCCTGTACTCAGGCTGAGAACACAGACTTATCAGAGGTGCAGCAGAGAGGGGGAGGACCGGGGACTGCTGCACTAATCTCACCCTGTACTCGGGCTGAGAACACAGACTTATCAGAGGTGCAGCAGCAGCAGCAGGGAGGGGGAGGACGGAGACTGCTGCACTAATCTCACCCTGTACTCGGGCTGAGAACACAGACTTATCAGAGGTGCAGCAGCAGCAGGGAGGGGGAGGACAGGGGACTGCTGCACTAATCTCACCCTGTACTCAGGTTGAGAACACAGACTTATCAGAGGTGCAGCAGAGAGGGGGAGGACGGGGGACTGCTGCACTAATATCACCCTCTACTCGGGCTGAGAACACAGATTTATCAGAGGTGCAGCAGCAGCAGGGAGGGGGAGGACGGGGGACTGCTGCACTAATCTCACCCTCTACTCGGGCTGAGAACACAGACTTATCAGAGGTGCAGCAGGGAGGGAGAGGACGGGGACTGCTGCACTAATCTCACCCTGGATAGGATTTTTTGTTTTTGCCTTGTTTTTGCCTTGTTTTTCACTTTGTGGTTGCTAGTCTTTCATTTCAGAGTTGGTGACACTGCTGTACTTACACATAGGTGCCAGCAGCTGGGAGACCCGGATTACTGTGGTCCTGAGGGGTCTGTAATACCCAGCAAGGTATGTGATTAGTCTGACCATGCCGAGTACTGTGTTATATATGTCTGTTCTACTAACTTGCGATAACAGCATCAACCACACTGACTGCTCTCTGTAAGGGAACCAGTATCTCTAATATATTTAGCCAGATCTGTCACTCATCCCCTGTGTATATAACGTTCCCGCCCAGCGGGATACACAACCCCCCCCCCCTAGGGAAAAGACCAGTGTTTTATGTGTATAATGTTTTTATGTGTATAACGTTCCACCCCCTTGACATCACCCCCCCCCCCCCCCGCCCAACCAGGGCTACAGTACACGTCCACCATTACTCCACAGCCACCATCCACCATTACTCCTGCACCCCACCCCACTCTGCCAGCACCCCCCCCCCCCGTACCTCCGCGACCCCCCTCCCGCGATTCGTGGGACCCCCCTCCCGTGATTCATGGGACCCTCCCACGATTCGCGGGACCCCCGCGACCCTCCCTCCCGCGATTCGAGGCAACCCCCCACCCCCTCCCGGGATTTGCGGACCACTGCCCCCTCCCGCGATTCACGGCACCCCCCGTAGCGCCCCCTCCCGCAATTTGCGGACCCCCTCGGCACCCTCCCGCACCCCCCCTCCCGCGATTAGCGAACCCCCCCCGTGATTCACACCCCCCCCTCCCGCAATTTGCAGACCCCCTCCCTCGATTTGTGGACCCCCCCTCCCGCGATTCACGCAATTCACATCACCCCCCCTCCTGCAATTCGCGGCCCCCTCCCCCGATTCACGGAACCCCCCGTAGCTCCCCCCTCCCGCGATTTGCGGACCCCCTCGGCACCTCCTGCCCCCGCGATTCGCAGGATCCCCGCGACCCCCCTTCCACGATTCACGGGCCCCCCCGCGACCCCCTCCTCCCACGATTTTTGGACCCCCTCGGCATTCTGCGCCCCTTCCCACAATTTGCAGACCCCCTCCCGCGATTCGCGGGCCTCCCTCCCGTAATTCATGCCCGCTCCTGCGATTCACGGACCCCCACGCCACCCCCCCTGCGCCCTCTCCTCCCTTGATTCACAGCACCTCCCGCGATTCACCGACCCCCCCCTCCCACAATTCACTGACCCGACATCCCCCCTCCCGCAATTTGCAGACCTCCCTTCCCGCGATTCAAGCCCCCCCCTCTGCCCCCTCCCATGATTTGCGAACCCCCACCCCTCCCGCTAATCGCGGATCCCCGCACACCTCTCCCGCAATTTGCAGACCCCCCTGACCCCCTTCCAGCAATTCCACCCCACAGCGGACCACCGCGACCCCGCTCCCGCATTTCACGTACCCCCGTGAGAATGGGGGATCCTGTACCGTCACAAGCAGGTGCCGCCCCTAGGTGGGAAACCGGCCCTGGCTACCGTACTGCAGGTTACCCTACGGCCAGAAGTGTCCCCACGGTCCTCTGCACCAGCGCCACAACTTTTATCAATGTCTTGCCCACATACCACTATTATACAGCCTCCTGCTCTCATGCACGCTCACTCCCTCCCAGTGGGAGGAAACGCTCACCCACTGCCGGGAGCTGCATACTGTCCCCCACCCTCCTCCAGTTCCAGGGATGCCCATCGACCATCAATGATTTCAAATAATCGATGGTTTGTGGCTGATGTTGAATACTTTTCCATTGATGTGGGAGGACCAGATGGTTTCCCTACATCGATGGCAAAGGAGAACCGATCAAGGTTCAAATTATTTTAAAACTCCCGCGATTCGCAGAGCCCCCCACGACCCCCTTCCCTCCCGGGATTTGCGGACCACCGCCCCCGGGACACAGGGCACAGCTCCGCCCCCCAAACCCGGAAGTCCCGCCACCAAGTTCTGATTGACCCACGGCCTTTTCAGTCAGATATAATGGATGACCATCGATAGCTACAACAATCGATGGTTATCCAAGTAATATGTTACTACTATCGATGGCAGGGTGCAAAATCGCCATCAATGCCAACCATCGATGGCGTCTGTCCTCCAGCCTCCTCTTTAGTCCCCCGTATGCCCACACACCCCTATCACTACCCAGCCTCCTGCTCTCCTGAACCGTAACTTCCACCACTGGGGAGTCGCTGGCGCTGTGTTGCCCACATACCCCTATCATGCCTCATAGCACAGCCTCCTGCTCTCATGCACCCTAACTCCCACCCAGTAGGAGGAGACACTGACTCAGGGCCACCATCCTGTACTCCTGTGGTGCCACGCTGGACCCTCACCTACTGGCAGAAGCTGCACAGTGTCCAGTGGCAAACGCAGGATTTTCAGAAGGGGGTTTCCAGAGGGGCGGAGCAAAGCACGGAGATGGACACTTAGGTGACCCAGTATATGGTATTATAGATAGACAAAATGTATATAAATAATAATAAATATATATATATATATATATATATATATATATATATATATATATATATATATATAGTAGAATGGCAATAAG
>NW_028142287.1:0-99144 GCF_055691185.1 Crinia signifera | reverse complement strand
TGGGCAGGGGGCTTTAAGGGGGCCTGGACCCGCCCACTTCCGCTTTGGGGGCCAGCAACAGTTGCCAGGGCAACCCTGGGCATGGCAGGGGGCTTTAATGGGGCCTGGACCCGCCCACTTCCGCTTTGGGGGCCAGCAACAGTTGCCAGGGCAACCCTGGGCATGGCAGGGGGCTCAAGGGGGCCTGGACCCGCCCACTTCCGCTTTGGGGGCCAGCAACAGTTTCCAGGGCAACCCTTGGCATGGCAGGGGGCTTTAAGGGGGCCTGGAGCCGCCCACTTCCGCTTTGGGGGCCAGTAACAGTTGCCAGGGCAACCCTGGGCATGGCAGGGGGCTTTAAGGGGGCCTGGACCCGCCCACTTCCGCTTTGGGGGCCAGCAACAGTTGCCAGGGCAACCCTGGGCATGGCAGGGGGCTTTAAGGGGGCCTGGAGCCGCCCACTTCCGCTTTGGGGGCCAGCAACAGTTGCCAGGGCAACCCTGGGCATGGCAGGGGGCTCAAGGGGGCCTGGACCCGCCAACTTCCGCTTTGGGGGCCAGCAACAGTTGCCAGGGCAACCCTGGGCATGGCAGGGGGCTTTAAGGGGGCCTGGACCCGCCCACTTCCGCTTTGGGGGCCAGCAACAGTTGCCAGGGCAACCCTGGGCATGGCAGGGGGCTTTAAGGGGGCCTGGACCCACCCACTTCCGCTTTGGGGGCCAGCAACAGTTGCCAGGGCAACCCTGTGCATGGCAGGGGGCTCAAGGGGGCCTGGACCCGCCCACTTCCGCTTTGAGGGCCAGCAACAGTTGCCAGGGCAACCCTGGGCAGGGCAGGGGGCTTTAAGGGGGCCTGGACCCGCCCACTTCCGCTTTGGGGGCCAGCAACAGTTGCCAGGGCAACCCTGGGCATGGCAGGGGGCTTTAATGGGGCCTGGACCCGCCCACTTCCGCTTTGGGGGCCAGCAACAGTTGCCAGGGCAACCCTGGGCATGGCAGGGGGCTCAAGGGGGCCTGGACCCGCCCACTTCCGCTTTGGGGGCCAGCAACAGTTTCCAGGGCAACCCTTGGCATGGCAGGGGGCTTTAAGGGGGCCTGGAGCCGCCCACTTCCGCTTTGGGGGCCAGTAACAGTTGCCAGGGCAACCCTGGGCATGGCAGGGGGCTTTAAGGGGGCCTGGACCCGCCCACTTCCGCTTTGGGGGCCAGCAACAGTTGCCAGGGCAACCCTGGGCATGGCAGGGGGCTTTAAGGGGGCCTGGACCCGCCCACTTCCGCTTTGGGGGCCAGCAACAGTTGCCAGGGCAACCCTGGGCATGGCAGGGGGCTCAAGGGGGCCTGGACCCGCCCACTTCCGCTTTGGGGGCCAGCAACAGTTGCCAGGGCAACCCTGGGCATGGCAGGGGGCTTTTAGGGGGCCTGGACCCGCCCACTTCAGCTTTGGGGGCCAGCAACAGTTGCCAGGGCAACCCTTGGCATGGCAGGGTGCTCAAGGGGGCCTGGACCCGCCCACTTCCGCTTTGGGGGCCAGCAACAGTTGCCAGGGCAACCCTGGGCATGGCAGGGGGCTTTAAGGGGGCCTGGACCCGCCCACTTCCGCTTTGGGGGCCAGCAACAGTTGCCAGGGCAACCCTGGGCATGGCAGGGGGCTTTAAGGGGGCCTGGACCCGCCCACTTCCGCTTTGGGGGCCAGCAACAGTTGCCAGGGCAACCCTGGGCATGGCAGGGGGCTTTAATGGGGCCTGGACCCACCCACTTCCGCTTTGGGGGCCAGCAACAGTTGCCAGGGCAACCCTAGGCATGGCAGGGGGCTCAAAGGGGCCTGGACCCGCCCACTTCCGCTTTGGGGGCCAGCAACAGTTGCCAGGGCAACCCTGGGCAGGGCAGGGGGCTATAAGGGGGCCTGGACCCGCCCACTTCCGCTTTGGGGGCCAGCAACAGTTGCCAGGGCAACCCTGCGGATGGCAGGGGGCTTTAAGGGGGCCTGGACCCGCCCACTTCCGCTTTGGGGGCCAGCAACAGTTGCCAGGGCAACCCTGGGCATGGCAGGGGGCTTTAAGGGGGCCTGGACCCGATCACTTCCGCTTTGGGGCCAGCAACAGTTGCCAGGGCAACCCTGGGCATGGCAGGGGGCTTTAAGGGGGCCTGGACCCGCCCACTTCCGCTTTGGGGGCCAGCAACAGTTGCCAGGGCAACCCTGGGCATGGCAGGGGGCTCAAGGGGGCCTGGACCCGCCCACTTCCGCTTTGGGGGCCAGCAACAGTTGCCAGGGCAACCCTGGGCATGGCAGGGGGCTTTAAGGGGGCCTGGACCCGCCCACTTCCGCTTTGGGGGCCAGCAACAGTTGCCAGGGCAACCCTGGGCATGGCAGGGGGCTTTAAGGACGCCTGGACCCGCCCACTTCCGCTTTGGGGGCCAGCAACAGTTGCCAGGGCAACCCTGGGCATGGCAGGGGGCTCAAGGGGGCTTCGACCCGCCCACTTCCGCTTTGGGGGCCAGCAACAGTTGCCAGGGCAACCCTGTGCATGGCAGGGGGCTCAAGGGGGCCTGGACCCGCCCACTTCCGCTTTGAGGGCCAGCAACAGTTGCCAGGGCAACCCTGGGCAGGGCAGGGGGCTTTAAGGGGGCCTGGACCCGCCCACTTCCGCTTTGGGGGCCAGCAACAGTTGCCAGGGCAACCCTGGGCATGGCAGGGGGCTTTAATGGGGCCTGGACCCGCCCACTTCCGCTTTGGGGGCCAGCAACAGTTGCCAGGGCAACCCTGGGCATGGCAGGGGGCTCAAGGGGGCCTGGACCCGCCCACTTCCGCTTTGGGGGCCAGCAACAGTTTCCAGGGCAACCCTTGGCATGGCAGGGGGCTTTTAGGGGGCCTGGAGCCGCCCACTTCCGCTTTGGGGGCCAGTAACAGTTGCCAGGGCAACCCTGGGCATGGCAGGGGGCTTTAAGGGGGCCTGGACCCGCCCACTTCCGCTTTGGGGGCCAGCAACAGTTGCCAGGGCAACCCTGGGCATGGCAGGGGGCTTTAAGGGGGCCTGGAGCCGCCCACTTCCGCTTTGGGGGCCAGCAACAGTTGCCAGGGCAACCCTTGGCATGGCAGGGTGCTCAAGGGGGCCTGGACCCGCCCACTTCCGCTTTGGGGGCCAGCAACAGTTGCCAGGGCAACCCTGGGGATGGCAGGGGGCTTTAAGGGGGACTGGACCCGCCCACTTCCGCTTTGGGGGCCAGCAACAGTTGCCAGGGCAACCCTGGGCATGGCAGGGGGCTTTAAGGGGGCCTGGACCCGATCACTTCCGCTTTGGGGCCAGCAACAGTTGCCAGGGCAACCCTGGGCATGGCAGAGGGCTTTAAGGGGGCCTGGACCCGCCCACTTCCGCTTTGGGGGCCAGCAACAGTTGCCAGGGCAACCCTGGGCATGGCAGGGGGCTCAAGGGGGCCTGGACCCGCCCACTTTCGCTTTGGGGGCCAGCAACAGTTGCCAGGGCAACCCTGGGCATGGCAGGGGGCTTTAAGGGGGCCTGGACCCACCCACTTCCGCTTTGGGGGCCAGCAACAGTTGCCAGGGCAACCCTGTGCATGGCAGGGGGCTCAAGGGGGCCTGGACCCGCCCACTTCTGCTTTGAGGGCCAGCAACAGTTGCCAGGGCAACCCTGGGCAGGGCAGGGGGCTTTAAGGGGGCCTGGACCCGCCCACTTCCGCTTTGGGGGCCAGCAACAGTTGCCAGGGCAACCCTGGGCATGGCAGGGGGCTTTAATGGGGCCTGGACCCGCCCACTTCCGCTTTGGGGGCCAGCAACAGTTGCCAGGGCAACCCTGGGCATGGCAGGGGGCTCAAGGGGGCCTGGACCCGCCCACTTCCGCTTTGGGGGCCAGCAACAGTTGCCAGGGCAACCCTGGGCATGGCAGGGGGCTTTAAGGGGGCCTGGAGCCGCCCACTTCCGCTTTGGGGGCCAGCAACAGTTGCCAGGGCAACCCTTGGCATGGCAGGGTGCTCAAGGGGGCCTGGACCCGCCCACTTCCGCTTTGGGGGCCAGCAACAGTTGCCAGGGCAACCCTGGGGATGGCAGGGGGCTTTAAGGGGGACTGGACCCGCCCACTTCCGCTTTGGGGGCCAGCAACAGTTGCCAGGGCAACCCTGGGCATGGCAGGGGGCTTTAAGGGGGCCTGGACCCGATCACTTCCGCTTTGGGGCCAGCAACAGTTGCCAGGGCAACCCTGGGCATGGCAGGGGGCTTTAAGGGGGCCTGGACCCGCCCACTTCCGCTTTGGGGGCCAGCAACAGTTGCCAGGGCAACCCTGGGCATGGCAGGGGGCTCAAGGGGGCCTGGACCCGCCCACTTTCGCTTTGGGGGCCAGCAACAGTTGCCAGGGCAACCCTGGGCATGGCAGGGGGCTTTAAGGGGGCCTGGACCCACCCACTTCCGCTTTGGGGGCCAGCAACAGTTGCCAGGGCAACCCTGTGCATGGCAGGGGGCTCAAGGGGGCCTGGACCCGCCCACTTCCGCTTTGAGGGCCAGCAACAGTTGCCAGGGCAACCCTGGGCAGGGCAGGGGGCTTTAAGGGGGCCTGGACCCGCCCACTTCCGCTTTGGGGGCCAGCAACAGTTGCCAGGGCAACCCTGGGCATGGCAGGGGGCTTTAATGGGGCCTGGACCCGCCCACTTCCGCTTTGGGGGCCAGCAACAGTTGCCAGGGCAACCCTGGGCATGGCAGGGGGCTCAAGGGGGCCTGGACCCGCCCACTTCCGCTTTGGGGGCCAGCAACAGTTTCCAGGGCAACCCTTGGCATGGCAGGGGGCTTTAAGGGGGCCTGGAGCCGCCCACTTCCGCTTTGGGGGCCAGTAACAGTTGCCAGGGCAACCCTGGGCATGGCAGGGGGCTTTAAGGGGGCCTGGACCCGCCCACTTCCGCTTTGGGGGCCAGCAACAGTTGCCAGGGCAACCCTGGGCATGGCAGGGGGCTTTAAGGGGGCCTGGAGCCGCCCACTTCCGCTTTGGGGGCCAGCAACAGTTGCCAGGGCAACCCTGGGCATGGCAGGGGGCTCAAGGGGGCCTGGACCCGCCAACTTCCGCTTTGGGGGCCAGCAACAGTTGCCAGGGCAACCCTGGGCATGGCAGGGGGCTTTAAGGGGGCCTGGACCCGCCCACTTCCGCTTTGGGGGCCAGCAACAGTTGCCAGGGCAACCCTGGGCATGGCAGGGGGCTTTAAGGGGGCCTGGACCCACCCACTTCCGCTTTGGGGGCCAGCAACAGTTGCCAGGGCAACCCTGTGCATGGCAGGGGGCTCAAGGGGGCCTGGACCCGCCCACTTCCGCTTTGAGGGCCAGCAACAGTTGCCAGGGCAACCCTGGGCAGGGCAGGGGGCTTTAAGGGGGCCTGGACCCGCCCACTTCCGCTTTGGGGGCCAGCAACAGTTGCCAGGGCAACCCTGGGCATGGCAGGGGGCTTTAATGGGGCCTGGACCCGCCCACTTCCGCTTTGGGGGCCAGCAACAGTTGCCAGGGCAACCCTGGGCATGGCAGGGGGCTCAAGGGGGCCTGGACCCGCCCACTTCCGCTTTGGGGGCCAGCAACAGTTTCCAGGGCAACCCTTGGCATGGCAGGGGGCTTTAAGGGGGCCTGGAGCCGCCCACTTCCGCTTTGGGGGCCAGTAACAGTTGCCAGGGCAACCCTGGGCATGGCAGGGGGCTTTAAGGGGGCCTGGACCCGCCCACTTCCGCTTTGGGGGCCAGCAACAGTTGCCAGGGCAACCCTGGGCATGGCAGGGGGCTTTAAGGGGGCCTGGAGCCGCCCACTTCCGCTTTGGGGGCCAGCAACAGTTGCCAGGGCAACCCTGGGCATGGCAGGGGGCTCAAGGGGGCCTGGACCCGCCAACTTCCGCTTTGGGGGCCAGCAACAGTTGCCAGGGCAACCCTGGGCATGGCAGGGGGCTTTAAGGGGGCCTGGACCCGCCCACTTCCGCTTTGGGGGCCAGCAACAGTTGCCAGGGCAACCCTGGGCATGGCAGGGGGCTTTAAGGGGGCCTGGACCCGCCCACTTCCGCTTTGGGGGCCAGCAACAGTTGCCAGGGCAACCCTGGGCATGGCAGGGGGCTTTAAGGGGGCCTGTACCCGCCCACTTCCGCTTTGGGGGCCAGCAACAGTTGCCAGGGCAACCCTGGGCATGGCAGGGGGCTCAAGGGGGCTTCGACCCGCCCACTTCCGCTTTGGGGGCCAGCAACAGTTGCCAGGGCAACCCTGTGCATGTTTTTACAAGAGGAGAAGAGAAGGGACTGCTTGTGGGGGAACGCACTGATAATTTACTTTTAAGATATAACTTTTATTAGGTTATTTCTAAAAATTTCCTGTCTTTCAATACAGGAACTAGATCAACAGTGAAATAATAGAGGTAAAATCACATACAGAGACATAAACATTTAATGTGTTTTTAGAAAAGAAAGAAAAGTGGTGTGTTTTAAAAAATACACGAAGGCCAATCCAGAAAATGTATATGTTTGTAACTTGATCAGATAGATTGCATAGGTGTTCTGTCCCCTTACTGTGTGTGATGTGCCATAACTGGGGTACACATCACACCAAAAAACGAACGGTTCACTGATCCACAAGAAAAGTTTTTTTATATTTTGTATTGGGTCAGGAGAATATCCTGTAATATATACCAATTAGTGTTTGTTCAGTGCCATTCTGTTAGTTAATTAACATATATATATTGCCCCCTATGTTTTTATTGGCAGGCAACAAAAATTGGCTTACAATGCCAATATGTGGGGTCTGTATTTATCAGGGTCAGGGAGGTATTGGTTTCGGAGATCCACCACTGGGTTCTCCCCAAAATAAGTCCCTTTGTGACCTTAACCTCACTGGGAACACACCGTGCAATACTAATATCAATTGTAGTTATTCAACTTAACATTTTGATTATAAGTTAACACAACATTCTGGTATTGGCCTGTGCCAACACATGAGTTTCACTGTCTCAAAACAGCTTTATCAAGGCCAACCTGTCTGTCCTGATTGACTGCTATTTATTGATATTCACTAGCCAATGGGAGGCTCGTTTTAGGGTCACATGTTCTTTAGGTCCTATCTTGGACCAGCTTTCTAATTTGAGCGGAGATGATCTTACATGATTGTTCATAGGTTCTCTTAGGTCATGTGACCGGCGTCCCGCGTCACACGGCCTACGTCTTGACGTCACGTGACCGGCATTGCGTGTCACGTGACCGCATCTCACATTTCGCGTGATCTGTGCCTTGCATCACGTGATCTCCGTCTCGCGTCATACACTCGGCGTCGCGGGTCACGTGAGCTGCGTTCCGCGTCATCTGATGGTTTCTTCCGCCCATGTGATGCGTGTCATCGATCACATGATCCGTCATCTACTTTTCATGGACCAATCCTGGAGCATTATACTCCGTACCCGGAAGTATTGAGGAATATTATTGTGCTGCCCCCACCCCGGAATCTGTATAGTCAAAGTTTGTCACTAAAAATATATACTTTAAAGTTTTTCGCGATTTGAGTATTAAGTGGTGAATAACATTATGTTATTTTGCATTCTATGTAGATCATTGTCATGTACATATAATGTATGCTATCCTATATCATGATCCGGTTTCCATAGAATCTCGTTTTATTCATCCTCGTTTATGATGTATATGTGGTTATATAACCTTTATTTTAGATGTCTTTATATTTATTTTTTCATGTACCATTATTATTCAAAGCCTTGTGTTTTTTCATGAGTTCATGAGTTCATGGGATGGTTTTTAATGAAATAAAGACAGGTGAGAGAGAGTATATATCTCTAGGTGTGTTAATAAATTTCATATATTTATCTTTTTCAGAGTGTGTATAGCAATCATATGATTTTCCTTGTAATATAAGAAATATTAATAAAGATAAAAAAGAGTTTTTGTTGTTGTAGTGTCTATTTGTGTTCTTTGTCATTAATTATTGTCTTACTGATATATCTTAGAAGTTATGTATGTGCAATTTCATATTTTAGTCTCTATATATTCCAGACAAGGAAAAGAAAGATAAAATAGAGAGGAAAAGGGGGGAGGAAAGAAAGGGAGGAGGAGGGAAAGGGAAAGTGGAGATTTGTGAACACTGCAAAAAAATATATAAAAACCAATAAATAAATAAATAAATAAATAAATAAGTGAAAATGGTGACTCAAAGGTATGGTGTGAGTTTTTTTAGGAAAGTATAGTAATAGTATATTCGTGTTTACTCTCAATATATATTAGACATAGGGGGTGAGGGTGTGGTGATATCTCCCCATTATAGTAAATAATGGGTTATGTTGCTTCTTAAAAGTAAAGTGTTTGTGTGTAAGTTGTGTGTATATTTTTCGTTCAACTGAATGGTGATATTTCATGTGATTGGGTAAGTATTTGGTTGTGTACAGGTGAAGGTAAGTATAGATAGGTAAATATATGTTATAATAAGGTGAGTATATGTTATAATGTAGATAAGTCTATGTTTTAAACATATAAGAAATAATAATGAATATACGCATGAGCAAATATCTGTATATTTAAATCATCTGTATGATCATGTATAGTTCAATCAGACAAATGCCTGGTTCCAGCCTATGGAGGTAAGTGTATATGTGAGTAGATCCACGTACATCCACCTCATTCATATGTCTTATTCTATCATTTGAATATTTGGATCAGTTTTTATCTTATAGTTCAGTAATTATAATGCTGATATTCTCTCTTTCTCTCATTGTACCGGTTTTATGTCCCAGAACAATCAAAGAAGTTTTTTTCACAAGCTCATTGGTACAGCTGTAACAGGGTATGGGTAGCAGAAAAATCCTCTGTTAGTTTTTTAATCATTCGAGTTCATGTAATTTTTCCTCATCACCTTCTTTTGGGCATTTGTTGGTTCTCTATGTCATTTTGAATATTCTCTCAGCTGGTCTGTAGAGTAGATTTCATTATTTATGGCTAAATTATTTTGATATCTTCGATTCATGTGACTTTTATACAAGGTCCTCATATGGCATTCTGTTATAAATGGTGGTTCTGAGAAACTGGAACCTACGACGATTGGATTCATAGGAAGGGTGCGTAGCTGTTAGCTTCATTCAACCCCTTTGGGAAGAGACTGTCTAATAAGAAGATCATTTTTGTCTCGAATTGGAGGAGCTGCCTGTCCAGATCTCCACCTCGTATTCCTAGTTGTATATGTCTGATCCCGAAGACTTTGAGACCACTGGGGTTGCCATTGTGGTTTCTTAGGAAGTGTTTGGCTACCGTGGTTAAGGTTTTAAATTTCAGAGAATCTGTGTGGGCATTACGAATAGTGCCCACATGCTCCAACACACGGATTTTAAGGGGCCTAGCTGTTTTTCCCACATACACTTTACCACAGGGACATTCTAGATGGTATACTGTGCCCACTGTGGTACATGTTATTAGGCTCTGTATTTTCCACTTTTTTAGGTTCTTGTCAAAGAATTCCTCTTTCGGGATCATATATCTGCATGCTTTGCAGTGACCGCAGCTTTTTGATCCTTTTCTGCTTTGTTTAGGTTCACAGTTTTTTGAGAGGTGGCTCTGGACTAGGCGGTCCTTAATATTTCGAGATCTTCTCCAACTGGTTTGAATTCTAGGTGGTAAAATACTGTTGAGGTCTTTATCCGCTTTTAACACCTCCCAGTGTCTCTGGAGAATCCGATCAATTTCTCTCCAATGTACATTAAAAGTACCAACAAATCGTATAGACTCGGTGTTGTCTCTGATTTTGGGTTTTAACAGAGTCTCACGAGGGATATCTTCAACTTGTTTCTTTGCTTTTTTCACAAGTCTATTACTATATCCTCTCTTCCTGAACCGGGTTTGAAGTTCTTGTTCTCGTATCTGAAAGGTTTCTGGATCTGAGACGTTTCTTTTAATCCTCATTAATTCCCCTTTCGGGATTGCTCTGATGGTGGAGGGTAGATGTGAGCTCTCAGAGTGGAGGATACTATTTGTAGCTGTTTTCTTCCGATATAGATCCGTGGAGATTATTCCTTCCTCGTTGATTTTGATCTTTAAATCTAGGAAGTTTATCTCTGTTTGACTCATTTCTGAGGTTAGTTTCAAATTCAGTTGGTTTTCATTCAGGATCGACAGAAATTCTTTTAAGTGTCTCTGGCTACCCTCCCAGAGAAAAAGAATGTCGTCAATGTATCGGAAGTACATTAAGATGTTTTCTGTAAATGTTTCCATCGTCTCATGAAAAACCACTTCTTTTTCCCACCACCCCAGGTAGAGGTTAGCGTATGTTGGGGCACATGCTGTCCCCATCGCTGTGCCTCTAACCTGGAGGTAGTGGGATTCCTGGCATACAAAGAAGTTTTTAGTCAGTATGAATTCCAATAATTCAATGATAAATTCATTAAAATCCGAATGTGTTCCCATATTCAGGAAATAGCGAGCAGCCTGCACACCCATCTTGTGATCGATGCTGGTGTACAGGCTCTCCACATCGCATGAGACCAACCATACTCCAGGGTTGACTGTGACATTTTGCAGTTTGACCAGGACATCAGTAGTGTCCCGAACATACGAGGGCAAAGTTGTAACATGCCCTCTTAGATGTTGGTCGACATAAGTGCTGGCCCTCTCTGTCAAACTGCCTATTCCCGATAAAATCGGTCTCCCTGGAGGTCTCTTATCGTTCTTGTGAACTTTTGGGAGCAGGTACAGTGTCGGGGTTTTAGGTTTTTCTGTTTTCAGGAAGCTGAAGTCATTCTTGGAGATGATGTTATTATTGTATGCAGTCTGTACCATCTTATTATACTGTATGGTGAACTGGTTACTTGGGTTAAATATTAGTTTTCTGTAACATTTTATGTCATTTAGTTGTTTGTTTAGTTCATCAAGGTACATAGTCCTCGGCCATAAGACTATGTTGCCGCCTTTATCCGAAGGCTTCACTATCACGTCGCTCCATTTGGCAATTTCTGATAGTGCTGTTCTTTCTTGTTTATTGATGTTATCCTTGAATCCTTTTTTCCTTTTTAAAAGGTCATCCAAGTCTTTGGATACCAGTTCTTGGTAGATTTGTACAGCAGGACATATTTGACTATCAGGGAAGAAGGTTGATTTTCTTTTTATTTTATTGGTGTCGGGAATTGTAGTTGGAGTCATTTCTGTTTCAACATTATCGTTTTCTAGATCTTGTAGTATCTGTAATGCCATCTGATCTTGTGCATCAAGGGTCACATTTCCCCTACTTGTTGCATCTGTTCCAGAAAAGTCTGGTTTTTTCAAAAAGAATTTCTTCAGGAGTATTTTCCTGGTAAACAGTTGTAAATCTTTTTCGCATTCAAAGCGATCAAAATCTGATGCTGGGGAAAAGGACAATCCTCTGCTCAGAATATTTTCTTGATCTCTGGTCAGTGTTCTCTCTGTTAAATTAATAATACGCAGAGAGTCGGATTCTTCTTTTTCAGATGCACTTACAGGTACCTCTGTTCCCGATACCTCCCCCTCTCCCTCTGATCCTCCTGATGGTCTGGGGATTCTCGTTTTCTTCTTCGCCCTCCCCTTCCCCCTCCTGATCTTTCTCCATAGTCTGGTCTGGTCTCCTTCTGGTTTCGTCCTAAAAAAACCTTCCTATAATTTTTGCGTAATGATTGACTATCTGAGTTGTCTCCATCAGATGAATCTATCTCTGATGTACTGGAAATGGACACGTTCGGATTTCTTCTTTGTTGCTGGGGTCTAGTGTTCCATTTGAATACTCGATTGAGAGAGGAAGTAGGAAGTTCCAGAGAGATAAAACCGACTATTCTCTCAATCGAGTATTCAAATGGAACACTAGACCCCAGCAACAAAGAAGAAATCCGAACGTGTCCATTTCCAGTACATCAGAGATAGATTCATCTGATGGAGACAACTCAGATAGTCAATCATTACGCAAAAATTATAGGAAGGTTTTTTTAGGACGAAACCAGAAGGAGACCAGACCAGACTATGGAGAAAGATCAGGAGGGGGAAGGGGAGGGCGAAGAAGAAAACGAGAATCCCCAGACCATCAGGAGGATCAGAGGGAGAGGGGGAGGTATCGGGAACAGAGGTACCTGTAAGTGCATCTGAAAAAGAAGAATCCGACTCTCTGCGTATTATTAATTTAACAGAGAGAACACTGACCAGAGATCAAGAAAATATTCTGAGCAGAGGATTGTCCTTTTCCCCAGCATCAGATTTTGATCGCTTTGAATGCGAAAAAGATTTACAACTGTTTACCAGGAAAATACTCCTGAAGAAATTCTTTTTGAAAAAACCAGACTTTTCTGGAACAGATGCAACAAGTAGGGGAAATGTGACCCTTGATGCACAAGATCAGATGGCATTACAGATACTACAAGATCTAGAAAACGATAATGTTGAAACAGAAATGACTCCAACTACAATTCCCGACACCAATAAAATAAAAAGAAAATCAACCTTCTTCCCTGATAGTCAAATATGTCCTGCTGTACAAATCTACCAAGAACTGGTATCCAAAGACTTGGATGACCTTTTAAAAAGGAAAAAAGGATTCAAGGATAACATCAATAAACAAGAAAGAACAGCACTATCAGAAATTGCCAAATGGAGCGACGTGATAGTGAAGCCTTCGGATAAAGGCGGCAACATAGTCTTATGGCCGAGGACTATGTACCTTGATGAACTAAACAAACAACTAAATGACATAAAATGTTACAGAAAACTAATATTTAACCCAAGTAACCAGTTCACCATACAGTATAATAAGATGGTACAGACTGCATACAATAATAACATCATCTCCAAGAATGACTTCAGCTTCCTGAAAACAGAAAAACCTAAAACCCCGACACTGTACCTGCTCCCAAAAGTTCACAAGAACGATAAGAGACCTCCAGGGAGACCGATTTTATCGGGAATAGGCAGTTTGACAGAGAGGGCCAGCACTTATGTCGACCAACATCTAAGAGGGCATGTAACAACTTTGCCCTCGTATGTTCGGGACACTACTGATGTCCTGGTCAAACTGCAAAATGTCACAGTCAACCCTGGAGTATGGTTGGTCTCATGCGATGTGGAGAGCCTGTACACCAGCATCGATCACAAGATGGGTGTGCAGGCTGCTCGCTATTTCCTGAATATGGGAACACATTCGGATTTTAATGAATTTATCATTGAATTATTGGAATTCATACTGACTAAAAACTTCTTTGTATGCCAGGAATCCCACTACCTCCAGGTTAGAGGCACAGCGATGGGGACAGCATGTGCCCCAACATACGCTAACCTCTACCTGGGGTGGTGGGAAAAAGAAGTGGTTTTTCATGAGACGATGGAAAAATTTACAGAAAACATCTTAATGTACTTCCGATACATTGACGACATTCTTTTTCTCTGGGAGGGTAGCCAGAGACACTTAAAAGAATTTCTGTCGATCCTGAATGAAAACCAACTGAATTTGAAACTAACCTCAGAAATGAGTCAAACAGAGATAAACTTCCTAGATTTAAAGATCAAAATCAACGAGGAAGGAATAATCTCCACGGATCTATATCGGAAGAAAACAGCTACAAATAGTATCCTCCACTCTGAGAGCTCACATCTACCCTCCACCATCAGAGCAATCCCGAAAGGGGAATTAATGAGGATTAAAAGAAACGTCTCAGATCCAGAAACCTTTCAGATACGAGAACAAGAACTTCAAACCCGGTTCAGGAAGAGAGGATATAGTAATAGACTTGTGAAAAAAGCAAAGAAACAAGTTGAAGATATCCCTCGTGAGACTCTGTTAAAACCCAAAATCAGAGACAACACCGAGTCTATACGATTTGTTGGTACTTTTAATGTACATTGGAGAGAAATTGATCGGATTCTCCAGAGACACTGGGAGGTGTTAAAAGCGGATAAAGACCTCAACAGTATTTTACCACCTAGAATTCAAACCAGTTGGAGAAGATCTCGAAATATTAAGGACCGCCTAGTCCAGAGCCACCTCTCAAAAAACTGTGAACCTAAACAAAGCAGAAAAGGATCAAAAAGCTGCGGTCACTGCAAAGCATGCAGATATATGATCCCGAAAGAGGAATTCTTTGACAAGAACCTAAAAAAGTGGAAAATACAGAGCCTAATAACATGTACCACAGTGGGCACAGTATACCATCTAGAATGTCCCTGTGGTAAAGTGTATGTGGGAAAAACAGCTAGGCCCCTTAAAATCCGTGTGTTGGAGCATGTGGGCACTATTCGTAATGCCCACACAGATTCTCTGAAATTTAAAACCTTAACCACGGTAGCCAAACACTTCCTAAGAAACCACAATGGCAACCCCAGTGGTCTCAAAGTCTTCGGGATCAGACATATACAACTAGGAATACGAGGTGGAGATCTGGACAGGCAGCTCCTCCAATTCGAGACAAAAATGATCTTCTTATTAGACAGTCTCTTCCCAAAGGGGTTGAATGAAGCTAACAGCTACGCACCCTTCCTATGAATCCAATCGTCGTAGGTTCCAGTTTCTCAGAACCACCATTTATAACAGAATGCCATATGAGGACCTTGTATAAAAGTCACATGAATCGAAGATATCAAAATAATTTAGCCATAAATAATGAAATCTACTCTACAGACCAGCTGAGAGAATATTCAAAATGACATAGAGAACCAACAAATGCCCAAAAGAAGGTGATGAGGAAAAATTACATGAACTCGAATGATTAAAAAACTAACAGAGGATTTTTCTGCTACCCATACCCTGTTACAGCTGTACCAATGAGCTTGTGAAAAAAACTTCTTTGATTGTTCTGGGACATAAAACCGGTACAATGAGAGAAAGAGAGAATATCAGCATTATAATTACTGAACTATAAGATAAAAACTGATCCAAATATTCAAATGATAGAATAAGACATATGGATGAGGTGGATGTACGTGGATCTACTCACATATACACTTACCTCCATAGGCTGGAACCAGGCATTTGTCTGATTGAACTATACATGATCATACAGATGATTTAAATATACAGATATTTGCTCATGCGTATATTCATTATTATTTCTTATATGTTTAAAACATAGACTTATCTACATTATAACATATACTCACCTTATTATAACATATATTTACCTATCTATACTTACCTTCACCTGTACACAACCAAATACTTACCCAATCACATGAAATATCACCATTCAGTTGAACGAAAAATATACACACAACTTACACACAAACACTTTACTTTTAAGAAGCAACATAACCCATTATTTACTATAATGGGGAGATATCACCACACCCTCACCCCCTATGTCTAATATATATTGAGAGTAAACACGAATATACTATTACTATACTTTCCTAAAAAAACTCACACTATACCTTTGAGTCACCATTTTCACTTATTTATTTATTTATTTATTTATTGGTTTTTATATATTTTTTTGCAGTGTTCACAAATCTCCACTTTCCCTTTCCCTCCTCCTCCCTTTCTTTCCTCCCCCCTTTTCCTCTCTATTTTATCTTTCTTTTCCTTGTCTGGAATATATAGAGACTAAAATATGAAATTGCACATACATAACTTCTAAGATATATCAGTAAGACAATAATTAATGACAAAGAACACAAATAGACACTACAACAACAAAAACTCTTTTTTATCTTTATTAATATTTCTTATATTACAAGGAAAATCATATGATTGCTATACACACTCTGAAAAAGATAAATATATGAAATTTATTAACACACCTATATACTCTCTCTCACCTGTCTTTATTTCATTAAAAACCATCCCATGAACTCATGAACTCATGAAAAAACACAAGGCTTTGAATAATAATGGTACATGAAAAAATAAATATAAAGACATCTAAAATAAAGGTTATATAACCACATATACATCATAAACGAGGATGAATAAAACGAGATTCTATGGAAACCGGATCATGATATAGGATAGCATACATTATATGTACATGACAATGATCTACATAGAATGCAAAATAACATAATGTTATTCACCACTTAATACTCAAATCGCGAAAAACTTTAAAGTATATATTTTTAGTGACAAACTTTGACTATACAGATTCCGGGGTGGGGGCAGCACAATAATATTCCTCAATACTTCCGGGTACGGAGTATAATGCTCCAGGATTGGTCCATGAAAAGTAGATGACGGATCATGTGATCGATGACACGCATCACATGGGCGGAAGAAACCATCAGATGACGCGGAACGCAGCTCACGTGACCCGCGACGCCGAGTGTATGACGCGAGACGGAGATCACGTGATGCAAGGCACAGATCACGCGAAATGTGAGATGCGGTCACGTGACACGCAATGCCGGTCACGTGACGTCAAGACGTAGGCCGTGTGACGCGGGACGCCGGTCACATGACCTAAGAGAACCTATGAACAATCATGTAAGATCATCTCCGCTCAAATTAGAAAGCTGGTCCAAGATAGGACCTAAAGAACATGTGACCCTAAAACGAGCCTCCCATTGGCTAGTGAATATCAATAAATAGCAGTCAATCAGGACAGACAGGTTGGCCTTGATAAAGCTGTTTTGAGACAGTGAAACGCATGTGTTGGCACAGGCCAATACCAGAATGTTGTGTTAACTTATAATCAAAATGTTAAGTTGAATAACTACAATTGATATTAGTATTGCACGGTGTGTTCCCAGTGAGGTTAAGGTCACAAAGGGACTTATTTTGGGGAGAACCCAGTGGTGGATCTCCGAAACCAATACCTCCCTGACCCTGATAAATACAGACCCCACATATTGGCATTGTAAGCCAATTTTTGTTGCCTGCCAATAAAAACATAGGGGGCAATATATATATGTTAATTAACTAACAGAATGGCACTGAACAAACACTAATTGGTATATATTACAGGATATTCTCCTGACCCAATACAAAATATAAAAAAACTTTTCTTGTGGATCAGTGAACCGTTCGTTTTTTGGTGTGATGTGTACCCCAGTTATGGCACATCACACACAGTAAGGGGACAGAACACCTATGCAATCTATCTGATCAAGTTACAAACATATACATTTTCTGGATTGGCCTTCGTGTATTTTTTAAAACACACCACTTTTCTTTCTTTTCTAAAAACACATTAAATGTTTATGTCTCTGTATGTGATTTTACCTCTATTATTTCACTGTTGATCTAGTTCCTGTATTGAAAGACAGGAAATTTTTAGAAATAACCTAATAAAAGTTATATCTTAAAAGTAAATTATCAGTGCGTTCCCCCACAAGCAGTCCCTTCTCTTCTCCTCTTGTAAAAACGTATACCATTGACTGTGAGGAACAGCACCCCCAGTGCACATATATATAAAATTGGGGTTCTCCATAAAACCTTCAAAAAAAAACAATTACTGGTGTGCAGGTGGGCTACCAGTCCCCTAGTGGGGCAACAAAATATAGTACAAACCCTGTCAAACTCAGTTTCCCAGCTCGCCTAGCACCCTTGATAGGGACACTTTCCCCATAACAAATAAATACAAATCATAACTTACCTAAAATTGTCAACAACCTGTACTCCTGAATATTGGCTGATTAATCTGTGAATAACTAACATCAAACTGGACTAACATTATGTCTCAATTCAATCTAACTAAAGACCTAGCAGATAGACGAGACAAATTAAGGAATGACATCGATTCCCTGTTCTCTAATAAAGAGAACCCAATGGATACATCAACGGGGGGATGGTCAGATGATTTATTTGCCCTGAAGACGGCTCTTATGAGACAGAGCAAAACATCATGGAACAGGAGCACATTCGATAGTTATCTAAAAAACCATCTTATCCCAAGAGGTCTTAGACCTAAATTATTCCCTGCATTCGAACTAGCAAATGGGGAACTCAAGAAAGAATGGGAGACAGTACTAACCAACTGTTCAAGAGACTTAATCAAAATCTTGATAAAACACGATGAGATCACCTTGTCCCAGATATCACAAGAAATCAACGATTTAGGAGAAAAGCTCAAATCCTTTGAGAACAATGAAGCATTCCTCCAACGATATGAAAAGTATCGCAAAGAAATAGAGAATTTTGAGAACGAGATCATTGAACGTAAGCGTAGGAAGTTCCAGAGAGATAAAACCGACTATTCTCTCAATCGAGTATTCAAATGGAACACTAGACCCCAGCAACAAAGAAGAAATCCGAACGTGTCCATTTCCAGTACATCAGAGATAGATTCATCTGATGGAGACAACTCAGATAGTCAATCATTACGCAAAAATTATAGGAAGGTTTTTTTAGGACGAAACCAGAAGGAGACCAGACCAGACTATGGAGAAAGATCAGGAGGGGGAAGGGGAGGGCGAAGAAGAAAACGAGAATCCCCAGACCATCAGGAGGATCAGAGGGAGAGGGGGAGGTATCGGGAACAGAGGTACCTGTAAGTGCATCTGAAAAAGAAGAATCCGACTCTCTGCGTATTATTAATTTAACAGAGAGAACACTGACCAGAGATCAAGAAAATATTCTGAGCAGAGGATTGTCCTTTTCCCCAGCATCAGATTTTGATCGCTTTGAATGCGAAAAAGATTTACAACTGTTTACCAGGAAAATACTCCTGAAGAAATTCTTTTTGAAAAAACCAGACTTTTCTGGAACAGATGCAACAAGTAGGGGAAATGTGACCCTTGATGCACAAGATCAGATGGCATTACAGATACTACAAGATCTAGAAAACGATAATGTTGAAACAGAAATGACTCCAACTACAATTCCCGACACCAATAAAATAAAAAGAAAATCAACCTTCTTCCCTGATAGTCAAATATGTCCTGCTGTACAAATCTACCAAGAACTGGTATCCAAAGACTTGGATGACCTTTTAAAAAGGAAAAAAGGATTCAAGGATAACATCAATAAACAAGAAAGAACAGCACTATCAGAAATTGCCAAATGGAGCGACGTGATAGTGAAGCCTTCGGATAAAGGCGGCAACATAGTCTTATGGCCGAGGACTATGTACCTTGATGAACTAAACAAACAACTAAATGACATAAAATGTTACAGAAAACTAATATTTAACCCAAGTAACCAGTTCACCATACAGTATAATAAGATGGTACAGACTGCATACAATAATAACATCATCTCCAAGAATGACTTCAGCTTCCTGAAAACAGAAAAACCTAAAACCCCGACACTGTACCTGCTCCCAAAAGTTCACAAGAACGATAAGAGACCTCCAGGGAGACCGATTTTATCGGGAATAGGCAGTTTGACAGAGAGGGCCAGCACTTATGTCGACCAACATCTAAGAGGGCATGTAACAACTTTGCCCTCGTATGTTCGGGACACTACTGATGTCCTGGTCAAACTGCAAAATGTCACAGTCAACCCTGGAGTATGGTTGGTCTCATGCGATGTGGAGAGCCTGTACACCAGCATCGATCACAAGATGGGTGTGCAGGCTGCTCGCTATTTCCTGAATATGGGAACACATTCGGATTTTAATGAATTTATCATTGAATTATTGGAATTCATACTGACTAAAAACTTCTTTGTATGCCAGGAATCCCACTACCTCCAGGTTAGAGGCACAGCGATGGGGACAGCATGTGCCCCAACATACGCTAACCTCTACCTGGGGTGGTGGGAAAAATAAGTGGTTTTTCATGAGACGATGGAAAAATTTACAGAAAACATCTTAATGTACTTCCGATACATTGACGACATTCTTTTTCTCTGGGAGGGTAGCCAGAGACACTTAAAAGAATTTCTGTCGATCCTGAATGAAAACCAACTGAATTTGAAACTAACCTCAGAAATGAGTCAAACAGAGATAAACTTCCTAGATTTAAAGATCAAAATCAACGAGGAAGGAATAATCTCCACGGATCTATATCGGAAGAAAACAGCTACAAATAGTATCCTCCACTCTGAGAGCTCACATCTACCCTCCACCATCAGAGCAATCCCGAAAGGGGAATTAATGAGGATTAAAAGAAACGTCTCAGATCCAGAAACCTTTCAGATACGAGAACAAGAACTTCAAACCCGGTTCAGGAAGAGAGGATATAGTAATAGACTTGTGAAAAAAGCAAAGAAACAAGTTGAAGATATCCCTCGTGAGACTCTGTTAAAACCCAAAATCAGAGACAACACCGAGTCTATACGATTTGTTGGTACTTTTAATGTACATTGGAGAGAAATTGATCGGATTCTCCAGAGACACTGGGAGGTGTTAAAAGCGGATAAAGACCTCAACAGTATTTTACCACCTAGAATTCAAACCAGTTGGAGAAGATCTCGAAATATTAAGGACCGCCTAGTCCAGAGCCACCTCTCAAAAAACTGTGAACCTAAACAAAGCAGAAAAGGATCAAAAAGCTGCGGTCACTGCAAAGCATGCAGATATATGATCCCGAAAGAGGAATTCTTTGACAAGAACCTAAAAAAGTGGAAAATACAGAGCCTAATAACATGTACCACAGTGGGCACAGTATACCATCTAGAATGTCCCTGTGGTAAAGTGTATGTGGGAAAAACAGCTAGGCCCCTTAAAATCCGTGTGTTGGAGCATGTGGGCACTATTCGTAATGCCCACACAGATTCTCTGAAATTTAAAACCTTAACCACGGTAGCCAAACACTTCCTAAGAAACCACAATGGCAACCCCAGTGGTCTCAAAGTCTTCGGGATCAGACATATACAACTAGGAATACGAGGTGGAGATCTGGACAGGCAGCTCCTCCAATTCGAGACAAAAATGATCTTCTTATTAGACAGTCTCTTCCCAAAGGGGTTGAATGAAGCTAACAGCTACGCACCCTTCCTATGAATCCAATCGTCGTAGGTTCCAGTTTCTCAGAACCACCATTTATAACAGAATGCCATATGAGGACCTTGTATAAAAGTCACATGAATCGAAGATATCAAAATAATTTAGCCATAAATAATGAAATCTACTCTACAGACCAGCTGAGAGAATATTCAAAATGACATAGAGAACCAACAAATGCCCAAAAGAAGGTGATGAGGAAAAATTACATGAACTCGAATGATTAAAAAACTAACAGAGGATTTTTCTGCTACCCATACCCTGTTACAGCTGTACCAATGAGCTTGTGAAAAAAACTTCTTTGATTGTTCTGGGACATAAAACCGGTACAATGAGAGAAAGAGAGAATATCAGCATTATAATTACTGAACTATAAGATAAAAACTGATCCAAATATTCAAATGATAGAATAAGACATATGGATGAGGTGGATGTACGTGGATCTACTCACATATACACTTACCTCCATAGGCTGGAACCAGGCATTTGTCTGATTGAACTATACATGATCATACAGATGATTTAAATATACAGATATTTGCTCATGCGTATATTCATTATTATTTCTTATATGTTTAAAACATAGACTTATCTACATTATAACATATACTCACCTTATTATAACATATATTTACCTATCTATACTTACCTTCACCTGTACACAACCAAATACTTACCCAATCACATGAAATATCACCATTCAGTTGAACGAAAAATATACACACAACTTACACACAAACACTTTACTTTTAAGAAGCAACATAACCCATTATTTACTATAATGGGGAGATATCACCACACCCTCACCCCCTATGTCTAATATATATTGAGAGTAAACACGAATATACTATTACTATACTTTCCTAAAAAAACTCACACTATACCTTTGAGTCACCATTTTCACTTATTTATTTATTTATTTATTTATTGGTTTTTATATATTTTTTTGCAGTGTTCACAAATCTCCACTTTCCCTTTCCCTCCTCCTCCCTTTCTTTCCTCCCCCCTTTTCCTCTCTATTTTATCTTTCTTTTCCTTGTCTGGAATATATAGAGACTAAAATATGAAATTGCACATACATAACTTCTAAGATATATCAGTAAGACAATAATTAATGACAAAGAACACAAATAGACACTACAACAACAAAAACTCTTTTTTATCTTTATTAATATTTCTTATATTACAAGGAAAATCATATGATTGCTATACACACTCTGAAAAAGATAAATATATGAAATTTATTAACACACCTAGAGATATATACTCTCTCTCACCTGTCTTTATTTCATTAAAAACCATCCCATGAACTCATGAACTCATGAAAAAACACAAGGCTTTGAATAATAATGGTACATGAAAAAATAAATATAAAGACATCTAAAATAAAGGTTATATAACCACATATACATCATAAACGAGGATGAATAAAACGAGATTCTATGGAAACCGGATCATGATATAGGATAGCATACATTATATGTACATGACAATGATCTACATAGAATGCAAAATAACATAATGTTATTCACCACTTAATACTCAAATCGCGAAAAACTTTAAAGTATATATTTTTAGTGACAAACTTTGACTATACAGATTCCGGGGTGGGGGCAGCACAATAATATTCCTCAATACTTCCGGGTACGGAGTATAATGCTCCAGGATTGGTCCATGAAAAGTAGATGACGGATCATGTGATCGATGACACGCATCACATGGGCGGAAGAAACCATCAGATGACGCGGAACGCAGCTCACGTGACCCGCGACGCCGAGTGTATGACGCGAGACGGAGATCACGTGATGCAAGGCACAGATCACGCGAAATGTGAGATGCGGTCACGTGACACGCAATGCCGGTCACGTGACGTCAAGACGTAGGCCGTGTGACGCGGGACGCCGGTCACATGACCTAAGAGAACCTATGAACAATCATGTAAGATCATCTCCGCTCAAATTAGAAAGCTGGTCCAAGATAGGACCTAAAGAACATGTGACCCTAAAACGAGCCTCCCATTGGCTAGTGAATATCAATAAATAGCAGTCAATCAGGACAGACAGGTTGGCCTTGATAAAGCTGTTTTGAGACAGTGAAACGCATGTGTTGGCACAGGCCAATACCAGAATGTTGTGTTAACTTATAATCAAAATGTTAAGTTGAATAACTACAATTGATATTAGTATTGCACGGTGTGTTCCCAGTGAGGTTAAGGTCACAAAGGGACTTATTTTGGGGAGAACCCAGTGGTGGATCTCCGAAACCAATACCTCCCTGACCCTGATAAATACAGACCCCACATATTGGCATTGTAAGCCAATTTTTGTTGCCTGCCAATAAAAACATAGGGGGCAATATATATATATGTTAATTAACTAACAGAATGGCACTGAACAAACACTAATTGGTATATATTACAGGATATTCTCCTGACCCAATACAAAATATAAAAAAACTTTTCTTGTGGATCAGTGAACCGTTCGTTTTTTGGTGTGATGTGTACCCCAGTTATGGCACATCACACACAGTAAGGGGACAGAACACCTATGCAATCTATTTGATCAAGTTACAAACATATACATTTTCTGGATTGGCCTTCGTGTATTTTTTAAAACACACCACTTTTCTTTCTTTTCTAAAAACACATTAAATGTTTATGTCTCTGTATGTGATTTACCTCTATTATTTCACTGTTGATCTAGTTCCTGTATTGAAAGACAGGAAATTTTTAGAAATAACCTAATAAAAGTTATATCTTAAAAGTAAATTATCAGTGCGTTCCCCCACAAGCAGTCCCTTCTCTTCTCCTCTTGTAAAAACGTATACCATTGACTGTGAGGAACAGCACCCCCAGTGCACATATATATAAAATTGGGGTTCTCCATAAAACCTTCAAAAAAAAACAATTACTGGTGTGCAGGTGGGCTACCAGTCCCCTAGTGGGGCAACAAAATATAGTACAAACCCTGTCAAACTCAGTTTCCCAGCTCGCCTAGCACCCTTGATAGGGACACTTTCCCCATAACAAATAAATACAAATCATAACTTACCTAAAATTGTCAACAACCTGTACTCCTGAATATTGGCTGATTAATCTGTGAATAACTAACATCAAACTGGACTAACATTATGTCTCAATTCAATCTAACTAAAGACCTAGCAGATAGACGAGACAAATTAAGGAATGACATCGATTCCCTGTTCTCTAATAAAGAGAACCCAATGGATACATCAACGGGGGGATGGTCAGATGATTTATTTGCCCTGAAGACGGCTCTTATGAGACAGAGCAAAACATCATGGAACAGGAGCACATTCGATAGTTATCTAAAAAACCATCTTATCCCAAGAGGTCTTAGACCTAAATTATTCCCTGCATTCGAACTAGCAAATGGGGAACTCAAGAAAGAATGGGAGACAGTACTAACCAACTGTTCAAGAGACTTAATCAAAATCTTGATAAAACACGATGAGATCACCTTGTCCCAGATATCACAAGAAATCAACGATTTAGGAGAAAAGCTCAAATCCTTTGAGAACAATGAAGCATTCCTCCAACGATATGAAAAGTATCGCAAAGAAATAGAGAATTTTGAGAACGAGATCATTGAACGTAAGCGTAGGAAGTTCCAGAGAGATAAAACCGACTATTCTCTCAATCGAGTATTCAAATGGAACACTAGACCCCAGCAACAAAGAAGAAATCCGAACGTGTCCATTTCCAGTACATCAGAGATACTGTAGATTCATCTGATGGAGACAACTCAGATAGTCAATCATTACGCAAAAATTATAGGAAGGTTTTTTTAGGACGAAACCAGAAGGAGACCAGACCAGACTATGGAGAAAGATCAGGAGGGGGAAGGGGAGGGCGAAGAAGAAAACGAGAATCCCCAGACCATCAGGAGGATCAGAGGGAGAGGGGGAGGTATCGGGAACAGAGGTACCTGTAAGTGCATCTGAAAAAGAAGAATCCGACTCTCTGCGTATTATTAATTTAACAGAGAGAACACTGACCAGAGATCAAGAAAATATTCTGAGCAGAGGATTGTCCTTTTCCCCAGCATCAGATTTTGATCGCTTTGAATGCGAAAAAGATTTACAACTGTTTACCAGGAAAATACTCCTGAAGAAATTCTTTTTGAAAAAACCAGACTTTTCTGGAACAGATGCAACAAGTAGGGGAAATGTGACCCTTGATGCACAAGATCAGATGGCATTACAGATACTACAAGATCTAGAAAACGATAATGTTGAAACAGAAATGACTCCAACTACAATTCCCGACACCAATAAAATAAAAAGAAAATCAACCTTCTTCCCTGATAGTCAAATATGTCCTGCTGTACAAATCTACCAAGAACTGGTATCCAAAGACTTGGATGACCTTTTAAAAAGGAAAAAAGGATTCAAGGATAACATCAATAAACAAGAAAGAACAGCACTATCAGAAATTGCCAAATGGAGCGACGTGATAGTGAAGCCTTCGGATAAAGGCGGCAACATAGTCTTATGGCCGAGGACTATGTACCTTGATGAACTAAACAAACAACTAAATGACATAAAATGTTACAGAAAACTAATATTTAACCCAAGTAACCAGTTCACCATACAGTATAATAAGATGGTACAGACTGCATACAATAATAACATCATCTCCAAGAATGACTTCAGCTTCCTGAAAACAGAAAAACCTAAAACCCCGACACTGTACCTGCTCCCAAAAGTTCACAAGAACGATAAGAGACCTCCAGGGAGACCGATTTTATCGGGAATAGGCAGTTTGACAGAGAGGGCCAGCACTTATGTCGACCAACATCTAAGAGGGCATGTAACAACTTTGCCCTCGTATGTTCGGGACACTACTGATGTCCTGGTCAAACTGCAAAATGTCACAGTCAACCCTGGAGTATGGTTGGTCTCATGCGATGTGGAGAGCCTGTACACCAGCATCGATCACAAGATGGGTGTGCAGGCTGCTCGCTATTTCCTGAATATGGGAACACATTCGGATTTTAATGAATTTATCATTGAATTATTGGAATTCATACTGACTAAAAACTTCTTTGTATGCCAGGAATCCCACTACCTCCAGGTTAGAGGCACAGCGATGGGGACAGCATGTGCCCCAACATACGCTAACCTCTACCTGGGGTGGTGGGAAAAATAAGTGGTTTTTCATGAGACGATGGAAAAATTTACAGAAAACATCTTAATGTACTTCCGATACATTGACGACATTCTTTTTCTCTGGGAGGGTAGCCAGAGACACTTAAAAGAATTTCTGTCGATCCTGAATGAAAACCAACTGAATTTGAAACTAACCTCAGAAATGAGTCAAACAGAGATAAACTTCCTAGATTTAAAGATCAAAATCAACGAGGAAGGAATAATCTCCACGGATCTATATCGGAAGAAAACAGCTACAAATAGTATCCTCCACTCTGAGAGCTCACATCTACCCTCCACCATCAGAGCAATCCCGAAAGGGGAATTAATGAGGATTAAAAGAAACGTCTCAGATCCAGAAACCTTTCAGATACGAGAACAAGAACTTCAAACCCGGTTCAGGAAGAGAGGATATAGTAATAGACTTGTGAAAAAAGCAAAGAAACAAGTTGAAGATATCCCTCGTGAGACTCTGTTAAAACCCAAAATCAGAGACAACACCGAGTCTATACGATTTGTTGGTACTTTTAATGTACATTGGAGAGAAATTGATCGGATTCTCCAGAGACACTGGGAGGTGTTAAAAGCGGATAAAGACCTCAACAGTATTTTACCACCTAGAATTCAAACCAGTTGGAGAAGATCTCGAAATATTAAGGACCGCCTAGTCCAGAGCCACCTCTCAAAAAACTGTGAACCTAAACAAAGCAGAAAAGGATCAAAAAGCTGCGGTCACTGCAAAGCATGCAGATATATGATCCCGAAAGAGGAATTCTTTGACAAGAACCTAAAAAAGTGGAAAATACAGAGCCTAATAACATGTACCACAGTGGGCACAGTATACCATCTAGAATGTCCCTGTGGTAAAGTGTATGTGGGAAAAACAGCTAGGCCCCTTAAAATCCGTGTGTTGGAGCATGTGGGCACTATTCGTAATGCCCACACAGATTCTCTGAAATTTAAAACCTTAACCACGGTAGCCAAACACTTCCTAAGAAACCACAATGGCAACCCCAGTGGTCTCAAAGTCTTCGGGATCAGACATATACAACTAGGAATACGAGGTGGAGATCTGGACAGGCAGCTCCTCCAATTCGAGACAAAAATGATCTTCTTATTAGACAGTCTCTTCCCAAAGGGGTTGAATGAAGCTAACAGCTACGCACCCTTCCTATGAATCCAATCGTCGTAGGTTCCAGTTTCTCAGAACCACCATTTATAACAGAATGCCATATGAGGACCTTGTATAAAAGTCACATGAATCGAAGATATCAAAATAATTTAGCCATAAATAATGAAATCTACTCTACAGACCAGCTGAGAGAATATTCAAAATGACATAGAGAACCAACAAATGCCCAAAAGAAGGTGATGAGGAAAAATTACATGAACTCGAATGATTAAAAAACTAACAGAGGATTTTTCTGCTACCCATACCCTGTTACAGCTGTACCAATGAGCTTGTGAAAAAAACTTCTTTGATTGTTCTGGGACATAAAACCGGTACAATGAGAGAAAGAGAGAATATCAGCATTATAATTACTGAACTATAAGATAAAAACTGATCCAAATATTCAAATGATAGAATAAGACATATGGATGAGGTGGATGTACGTGGATCTACTCACATATACACTTACCTCCATAGGCTGGAACCAGGCATTTGTCTGATTGAACTATACATGATCATACAGATGATTTAAATATACAGATATTTGCTCATGCGTATATTCATTATTATTTCTTATATGTTTAAAACATAGACTTATCTACATTATAACATATACTCACCTTATTATAACATATATTTACCTATCTATACTTACCTTCACCTGTACACAACCAAATACTTACCCAATCACATGAAATATCACCATTCAGTTGAACGAAAAATATACACACAACTTACACACAAACACTTTACTTTTAAGAAGCAACATAACCCATTATTTACTATAATGGGGAGATATCACCACACCCTCACCCCCTATGTCTAATATATATTGAGAGTAAACACGAATATACTATTACTATACTTTCCTAAAAAAAACTCACACCATACCTTTGAGTCACCATTTTCACTTATTTATTTATTTATTTATTTATTGGTTTTTATATATTTTTTTGCAGTGTTCACAAATCTCCACTTTCCCTTTCCCTCCTCCTCCCTTTCTTTCCTCCCCCCTTTTCCTCTCTATTTTATCTTTCTTTTCCTTGTCTGGAATATATAGAGACTAAAATATGAAATTGCACATACATAACTTCTAAGATATATCAGTAAGACAATAATTAATGACAAAGAACACAAATAGACACTACAACAACAAAAACTCTTTTTTATCTTTATTAATATTTCTTATATTACAAGGAAAATCATATGATTGCTATACACACTCTGAAAAAGATAAATATATGAAATTTATTAACACACCTAGAGATATATACTCTCTCTCACCTGTCTTTATTTCATTAAAAACCATCCCATGAACTCATGAACTCATGAAAAAACACAAGGCTTTGAATAATAATGGTACATGAAAAAATAAATATAAAGACATCTAAAATAAAGGTTATATAACCACATATACATCATAAACGAGGATGAATAAAACGAGATTCTATGGAAACCGGATCATGATATAGGATAGCATACATTATATGTACATGACAATGATCTACATAGAATGCAAAATAACATAATGTTATTCACCACTTAATACTCAAATCGCGAAAAACTTTAAAGTATATATTTTTAGTGACAAACTTTGACTATACAGATTCCGGGGTGGGGGCAGCACAATAATATTCCTCAATACTTCCGGGTACGGAGTATAATGCTCCAGGATTGGTCCATGAAAAGTAGATGACGGATCATGTGATCGATGACACGCATCACATGGGCGGAAGAAACCATCAGATGACGCGGAACGCAGCTCACGTGACCCGCGACGCCGAGTGTATGACGCGAGACGGAGATCACGTGATGCAAGGCACAGATCACGCGAAATGTGAGATGCGGTCACGTGACACGCAATGCCGGTCACGTGACGTCAAGACGTAGGCCGTGTGACGCGGGACGCCGGTCACATGACCTAAGAGAACCTATAAACAACCATGTAAGATCATCTCCGCTCAATTTAGAAAGCTGGTCCAAGATAGGACCTAAAGAACATGTGACCCTAAAACGAGCCTCCCATTGGCTAGTGAATATCAATAAATAGCAGTCAATCAGGACAGACAGGTTGGCCTTGATAAAGCTGTTTTGAGACAGTGAAACGCATGTGTTGGCACAGGCCAATACCAGAATGTTGTGTTAACTTATAATCAAAATGTTAAGTTGAATAACTACAATTGATATTAGTATTGCACGGTGTGTTCCCAGTGAGGTTAAGGTCACAAAGGGACTTATTTTGGGGAGAACCCAGTGGTGGATCTCCGAAACCAATACCTCCCTGACCCTGATAAATACAGACCCCACATATTGGCATTGTAAGCCAATTTTTGTTGCCTGCCAATAAAAACATAGGGGGCAATATATATATATGTTAATTAACTAACAGAATGGCACTGAACAAACACTAATTGGTATATATTACAGGATATTCTCCTGACCCAATACAAAATATAAAAAAACTTTTCTTGTGGATCAGTGAACCGTTCGTTTTTTGGTGTGATGTGTACCCCAGTTATGGCACATCACACACAGTAAGGGGACAGAACACCTATGCAATCTATCTGATCAAGTTACAAACATATACATTTTCTGGATTGGCCTTCGTGTATTTTTTAAAACACACCACTTTTCTTTCTTTTCTAAAAACACATTAAATGTTTATGTCTCTGTATGTGATTTTACCTCTATTATTTCACTGTTGATCTAGTTCCTGTATTGAAAGACAGGAAATTTTTAGAAATAACCTAATAAAAGTTATATCTTAAAAGTAAATTATCAGTGCGTTCCCCACAAGCAGTCCCTTCTCTTCTCCTCTTGTAAAAACGTATACCATTGACTGTGAGGAACAGCACCCCCAGTGCACATATATATAAAATTGGGGTTCTCCATAAAACCTTCAAAAAAAAACAATTACTGGTGTGCAGGTGGGCTACCAGTCCCCTAGTGGGGCAACAAAATACAACCCTGTGCATGGCAGGGGGCTCAAGGGGGCCTGGACCCGCCCACTTCCGCTTTGAGGGCCAGCAACAGTTGCCAGGGCAACCCTGGGCAGGGCAGGGGGCTTTAAGGGGGCCTGGACCCGCCCACTTCCGCTTTGGGGGCCAGCAACAGTTGCCAGGGCAACCCTGGGCATGGCAGGGGGCTTTAATGGGGCCTGGACCCGCCCACTTCCGCTTTGGGGGCCAGCAACAGTTGCCAGGGCAACCCTGGGCATGGCAGGGGGCTCAAGGGGGCCTGGACCCGCCCACTTCCGCTTTGGGGGCCAGCAACAGTTGCCAGGGCAACCCTGGGCATGGCAGGGGGCTTTAATGGGGCCTGGACCCGCCCACTTCCGCTTTGGGGGCCAGCAACAGTTGCCAGGGCAACCCTGGGCATGGCAGGGGGCTCAAGGGGGCCTGGACCCGCCCACTTCCGCTTTGGGGGCCAGCAACAGTTTCCAGGGCAACCCTGGGCATGGCAGGGGGCTTTAAGGGGGCCTGGAGCCGCCCACTTCCGCTTTGGGGGCCAGCAACAGTTGCCAGGGCAACCCTGGGCATGGCAGGGGGCTCAAGGGGGCCTGGACCCGCCCACTTCAGCTTTGGGGGCCAGCAACAGTTGCCAGGGCAACCCTGGACAGGGCAGTGGGCTTTAAGGGGGCCTGGACCCGCCCACTTCCGCTTTGGGGGCCAGCAACAGTTGCCAGGGCAACCCTGGGCATGGCAGGGGGCTTTAATGGGGCCTGGACCCGCCCACTTCCGCTTTGGGGGCCAGCAACAGTTGCCAGGGCAACCCTGGGCATGGCAGGGGGCTCAAAGGGGCCTGGACCCGCCCACTTCCGCTTTGGGGGCCAGCAACAGTTGCCAGGGCAACCCTGGGCATGGCAGGGGGCTCAAGGGGGCCTGGACCCGCCCACTTCCGCTTTGGGGGCCAGCAACAGTTGCCACGGCAACCCTGGGCATGGCAGGGTGCTCAAGGGGGCCTGGACCCGCCCACTTCCGCTTTTGGGGCCAGCAACAGTTGCCAGGGCAACCCTGGGCATGGCAGGGGGCTTTAAGGGGGCCTGGACCCGCCCACTTCCGCTTTGGGGGCCAGCAACAGTTGCCAGGGCAACCTGGGCATGGCAGGGGGCTCAAGGGGGCCTGGACCCGCCCACTTCCGCTTTGGGGGCCAGCAACAGTTGCCAGGGCAACCCTGGGCATGGCAGGGGGCTTTAAGGGGGCCTGGACCCGCCCACTTCCGCTTTGGGGGCCAGCAACAGTTGCCAGGGCAACCCTGGGCATGGCAGGGTGCTCAAGGGGGCCTGGACCCGCCCACTTCCGCTTTGGGGGCCAGCAACAGTTGCCAGGGCAACCCTGGGCATGGCAGGGGGCTTTAAGGGGGCCTGGACCCGCCCACTTCCGCTTTGGGGGCCAGCAACAGTTGCCAGGGCAACCCTGGGCATGGCAGGGGGCTCAAGGGGGCCTGGACCCGCCCACTTCCGCTTTGGGGGCCAGCAACAGTTGCCAGGGCAACCCTAGGCATGGCAGGGGGCTTTAAAGGGGCCTGGACCCGCCCACTTCCGCTTTGGGGGCCAGCAACAGTTGCCAGGGCAACCCTTGGCATAACAGGGTGCTCAAGGGGGCCTGGACCCGCCCACTTCCGCTTTGGGGGCCAGCAACAGTTGCCAGGGCAACCCTGCGGATGGCAGGGGGCTTTAAGGGGGCCTGGACCCGCCCACTTCCGCTTTGGGGGCCAGCAACAGTTGCCAGGGCAACCCTGGGCATGGCAGGGGGCTTTAAGGGGGCCTGGACCCGATCACTTCCGCTTTGGGGCCAGCAACAGTTGCCAGGGCAACCCTGGGCATGGCAGGGGGCTTTAAGGGGGCCTGGACCCGCCCACTTCCGCTTTGGGGGCCAGCAACAGTTGCCAGGGCAACCCTGGGCATGGCAGGGGGCTCAAGGGGGCCTGGACCCGCCCACTTCCGCTTTGGGGGCCAGCAACAGTTGCCAGGGCAACCCTGGGCATGGCAGGGGGCTTTAAGGGGGCCTGGACCCGCCCACTTCCGCTTTGGGGGCCAGCAACAGTTGCCAGGGCAACCCTGGGCATGGCAGGGGGCTTTAAGGGGGCCTGGACCCGCCCACTTCCGCTTTGGGGGCCAGCAACAGTTGCCAGGGCAACCCTGTGCATGGCAGGGGGCTCAAGGGGGCCTGGACCCGCCCACTTCCGCTTTGAGGGCCAGCAACAGTTGCCAGGGCAACCCTGGGCAGGGCAGGGGGCTATAAGGGGGCCTGGACCCGCCCACTTCCGCTTTGGGGGCCAGCAACAGTTGCCAGGGCAACCCTGGGCAGGGCAGGGGGCTTTAAGGGGGCCTGGACCCGCCCACTTCCGCTTTGGGGGCCAGCAACAGTTGCCAGGGCAACCCTGGGCATGGCAGGGGGCTTTAAGGGGGCCTGGACCCGCCCACTTCCGCTTTGGGGGCCAGCAACAGTTGCCAGGGCAACCCTGGGCATGGCAGGGGGCTCAAGGGGGCTTCGACCCGCCCACTTCCGCTTTGGGGGCCAGCAACAGTTGCCAGGGCAACCCTGTGCATGGCAGGGGGCTCAAGGGGGCCTGGACCCGCCCACTTCCGCTTTGAGGGCCAGCAACAGTTGCCAGGGCAACCCTGGGCAGGGCAGGGGGCTTTAAGGGGGCCTGGACCCGCCCACTTCCGCTTTGGGGGCCAGCAACAGTTGCCAGGGCAACCCTGGGCATGGCAGGGGGCTTTAATGGGGCCTGGACCCGCCCACTTCCGCTTTGGGGGCCAGCAACAGTTGCCAGGGCAACCCTGGGCATGGCAGGGGGCTCAAGGGGGCCTGGACCCGCCCACTTCCGCTTTGGGGGCCAGCAACAGTTTCCAGGGCAACCCTTGGCATGGCAGGGGGCTCAAGGGGGCCTGGACCCGCCCACTTCCGCTTTGGGGGCCAGTAACAGTTGCCAGGGCAACCCTGGGCATGGCAGGGGGCTTTAAGGGGGCCTGGACCCGCCCACTTCCGCTTTGGGGGCCAGCAACAGTTGCCAGGGCAACCCTGGGCATGGCAGGGGGCTTTAAGGGGGCCTGGAGCCGCCCACTTCCGCTTTGGGGGCCAGCAACAGTTGCCAGGGCAACCCTTGGCATGGCAGGGTGCTCAAGGGGGCCTGGACCCGCCCACTTCCGCTTTGGGGGCCAGCAACAGTTGCCAGGGCAACCCTGGGGATGGCAGGGGGCTTTAAGGGGGCCTGGACCCGCCCACTTCCGCTTTGGGGGCCAGCAACAGTTGCCAGGGCAACCCTGGGCATGGCAGGGGGCTTTAAGGGGGCCTGGACCCGATCACTTCCGCTTTGGGGCCAGCAACAGTTGCCAGGGCAACCCTGGGCATGGCAGGGGGCTTTAAGGGGGCCTGGACCCGCCCACTTCCGCTTTGGGGGCCAGCAACAGTTGCCAGGGCAACCCTGGGCATGGCAGGGGGCTCAAGGGGGCCTGGACCCGCCCACTTTCGCTTTGGGGGCCAGCAACAGTTGCCAGGGCAACCCTGGGCATGGCAGGGGGCTTTAAGGGGGCCTGGACCCGCCCACTTCCGCTTTGAGGGCCAGCAACAGTTGCCAGGGCAACCCTGGGCAGGGCAGGGGGCTTTAAGGGGGCCTGGACCCGCCCACTTCCGCTTTGGGGGCCAGCAACAGTTGCCAGGGCAACCCTGGGCATGGCAGGGGGCTTTAATGGGGCCTGGACCCGCCCACTTCCGCTTTGGGGGCCAGCAACAGTTGCCAGGGCAACCCTGGGCATGGCAGGGGGCTCAAGGGGGCCTGGACCCGCCCACTTCCGCTTTGGGGGCCAGCAACAGTTTCCAGGGCAACCCTTGGCATGGCAGGGGGCTTTAAGGGGGCCTGGAGCCGCCCACTTCCGCTTTGGGGGCCAGTAACAGTTGCCAGGGCAACCCTGGGCATGGCAGGGGGCTTTAAGGGGGCCTGGACCCGCCCACTTCCGCTTTGGGGGCCAGCAACAGTTGCCAGGGCAACCCTGGGCATGGCAGGGGGCTTTAAGGGGGCCTGGAGCCGCCCACTTCCGCTTTGGGGGCCAGCAACAGTTGCCAGGGCAACCCTGGGCATGGCAGGGGGCTCAAGGGGGCCTGGACCCGCCAACTTCCGCTTTGGGGGCCAGCAACAGTTGCCAGGGCAACCCTGGGCATGGCAGGGGGCTTTAAGGGGGCCTGGACCCGCCCACTTCCGCTTTGGGGGCCAGCAACAGTTGCCAGGGCAACCCTGGGCATGGCAGGGGGCTTTAAGGGGGCCTGGACCCGCCCACTTCCGCTTTGGGGGCCAGCAACAGTTGCCAGGGCAACCCTGGGCATGGCAGGGGGCTTTAAGGGGGCCTGGACCCGCCCACTTCCGCTTTGGGGGCCAGCAACAGTTGCCAGGGCAACCCTGGGCATGGCAGGGGGCTCAAGGGGGCTTCGACCCGCCCACTTCCGCTTTGGGGGCCAGCAACAGTTGCCAGGGCAACCCTGTGCATGGCAGGGGGCTCAAGGGGGCCTGGACCCGCCCACTTCCGCTTTGAGGGCCAGCAACAGTTGCCAGGGCAACCCTGGGCAGGGCAGGGGGCTTTAAGGGGGCCTGGACCCGCCCACTTCCGCTTTGGGGGCCAGCAACAGTTGCCAGGGCAACCCTGGGCATGGCAGGGGGCTTTAATGGGGCCTGGACCCGCCCACTTCCGCTTTGGGGGCCAGCAACAGTTGCCAGGGCAACCCTGGGCATGGCAGGGGGCTCAAGGGGGCCTGGACCCGCCCACTTCAACTTTGGGGGCCAGCAACAGTTGCCTGGGCAACCCTGGGCATGGCAGGGGGCTTTAATGGGGCCTGGACCCGCCCACTTCCGCTTTGGGGGCCAGCAACAGTTGCCAGGGCAACCCTGGGCATGGCAGGGGGCTCAAGGGGGCCTGGACCCGCCCACTTCCGCTTTGGGGGCCAGCAACAGTTTCCAGGGCAACCCTGGGCATGGCAGGGGGCTTTAAGGGGGCCTGGAGCCGCCCACTTCCGCTTTGGGGGCCAGCAACAGTTGCCAGGGCAACCCTGGGCATGGCAGGGGGCTCAAGGGGGCCTGGACCCGCCCACTTCAGCTTTGGGGGCCAGCAACAGTTGCCAGGGCAACCCTGGACAGGGCAGTGGGCTTTAAGGGGGCCTGGACCCGCCCACTTCCGCTTTGGGGGCCAGCAACAGTTGCCAGGGCAACCCTGGGCATGGCAGGGGGCTTTAATGGGGCCTGGACCCGCCCACTTCCGCTTTGGGGGCCAGCAACAGTTGCCAGGGCAACCCTGGGCATGGCAGGGGGCTCAAAGGGGCCTGGACCCGCCCACTTCCGCTTTGGGGGCCAGCAACAGTTGCCAGGGCAACCCTGGGCAGGGCAGGGGACTTTAAGGGGGCCTGGACCCGCCCACTTCCGCTTTGGGGGCCAGCAACAGTTGCCAGGGCAACCCTGTGCATGTCAGGGGGCTCAAGGGGGCCTGGACCCGCCCACTTCCGCTTTGAGGGCCAGCAACAGTTGCCAGGGCAACACTGGGCAGGGCAGGGGGCTTTAAGGGGGCCTGGACCCGCCCACTTCCGCTTTGGGGGCCAGCAACAGTTGCCAGGGCAACCCTGGGCATGGCAGGGGGCTTTAATGGGGCCTGGACCCGCCCACTTCCGCTTTGGGGGCCAGCAACAGTTGCCAGGGCAACCCTGGGCATGGCAGGGTGCTCAAGGGGGCCTGGACCCGCCCACTTCCGCTTTGGGGGGCAGCAACAAGCAACCCTGGGCATGGCAGGGGGCTTTAAGGGGGCCTGGACCCGCCCACTTCCGCTTTGGGGGCCAGCAACAGTTGCCAGGGCAACCCTGGGCATGGCAGGGGGCTTTAAGGGGGCCTGGACCCGATCACTTCCGCTTTGGGTCCAGCAACAGTTGCCAGGGCAACCCTGTGCATGGCAGGGGGCTTTAAGGGGGCCTGGACCCGCCCACTTCCGCTTTGGGGGCCAGCAACAGTTGCCAGGGCAACCCTGGGCATAGCAGGGGGCTTTAAGGGGGCCTGGACCCGCCCACTTCCGCTTTGGGGGCCAGCAACAGTTGCCAGGGCAACCCTGGGCATGGCAGGGGGCTTTAAGGGGGCCTGGACCCGCCCACTTCCGCTTTGGGGGCCAGCAACAGTTGCCAGGGCAACCCTGGGCATGGCAGGGGGCTTTAAGGGGGCCTGGACCCGCCCACTTCCGCTTTGGGGGCCAGCAACAGTTGCCAGGGCAACCCTGGGCCTGGAAGGGGGCTTTAAGGGGGCCTGGACCCGCCCACTTCCGCTTTGGGGGCCAGCAACAGTTGCCAGGGCAACCCTGGGCATGGCAGGGGGCTCAAGGGGGCCTGGACCCGCCCACTTCCGCTTTGGGGGCCAGCAACAGTTGCCACGGCAACCCTGGGCATGGCATGGTGCTCAAGGGGGCCTGGACCCGCCCACTTCCGCTTTGGGGGCCAGCAACAGTTGCCACGGCAACCCTGGGCATGGCAGGGTGCTCAAGGGGGCCTGGACCCGCCCACTTCCGCTTTTGGGGCCAGCAACAGTTGCCAGGGCAACCCTGGGCATGGCAGGGGGCTTTAAGGGGGCCTGGACCCGCCCACTTCCGCTTTGGGGGCCAGCAACAGTTGCCAGGGCAACCTGGGCATGGCAGGGGGCTCAAGGGGGCCTGGACCCGCCCACTTCCGCTTTGGGGGCCAGCAACAGTTGCCAGGGCAACCCTGGGCATGGCAGGGGGCTTTAAGGGGGCCTGGACCCGCCCACTTCCGCTTTGGGGGCCAGCAACAGTTGCCAGGGCAACCCTGGGCATGGCAGGGTGCTCAAGGGGGCCTGGACCCGCCCACTTCCGCTTTGGGGGCCAGCAACAGTTGCCAGGGCAACCCTGGGCATGGCAGGGGGCTTTAAGGGGGCCTGGACCCGCCCACTTCCGCTTTGGGAGCCAGCAACAGTTGCCAGGGCAACCCTGGGCATGGCAGGGGGCTCAAGGGGGCCTGGACCCGCCCACTTCCGCTTTGGGGGCCAGCAACAGTTGCCAGGGCAACCCTAGGCATGGCAGGGGGCTTTAAGGGGGCCTGGACCCGCCCACTTCCGCTTTGGGGGCCAGCAACAGTTGCCAGGGCAACCCTTGGCATAACAGGGTGCTCAAGGGGGCCTGGACCCGCCCACTTCCGCTTTGGGGGCCAGCAACAGTTGCCAGGGCAACCCTGCGGATGGCAGGGGGCTTTAAGGGGGCCTGGACCCGCCCACTTCCGCTTTGGGGGCCAGCAACAGTTGCCAGGGCAACCCTGGGCATGGCAGGGGGCTTTAAGGGGGCCTGGACCCGCCCACTTCCGCTTTGGGGGCCAGCAACAGTTGCCAGGACAACCCTGGGCATGGCAGGGTGCTCAAGGGGGCCTGGACCCGCCCACTTCCGCTTTGGGGGCCAGCAACAGTTGCCAGGGCAACCCTGGGCATGGCAGGGGGCTTTAAGGGGGCCTGGACCCGCCCACTTCCGCTTTGGGGGCCAGCAACAGTTGCCAGGGCAACCCTGGGCATGGCAGGGGGCTCAAGGGGGCCTGGACCCGCCCACTTCCGCTTTGGGGGCCAGCAACAGTTGCCAGGGCAACCCTGGGCAGGGCAGGGGACTTTAAGGGGGCCTGGACCCGCCCACTTCCGCTTTGGGGGCCAGCAACAGTTGCCAGGGCAACCCTGTGCATGTCAGGGGGCTCAAGGGGGCCTGGACCCGCCCACTTCCGCTTTGAGGGCCAGCAACAGTTGCCAGGGCAACACTGGGCAGGGCAGGGGGCTTTAAGGGGGCCTGGACCCGCCCACTTCCGCTTTGGGGGCCAGCAACAGTTGCCAGGGCAACCCTGGGCATGGCAGGGGGCTTTAATGGGGCCTGGACCCGCCCACTTCCGCTTTGGGGGCCAGCAACAGTTGCCAGGGCAACCCTGGGCATGGCAGGGTGCTCAAGGGGGCCTGGACCCGCCCACTTCCGCTTTGGGGGGCAGCAACAAGCAACCCTGGGCATGGCAGGGGGCTTTAAGGGGGCCTGGACCCGCCCACTTCCGCTTTGGGGGCCAGCAACAGTTGCCAGGGCAACCCTGGGCATGGCAGGGGGCTTTAAGGGGGCCTGGACCCGATCACTTCCGCTTTGGGGCCAGCAACAGTTGCCAGGGCAACCCTGTGCATGGCAGGGGGCTTTAAGGGGGCCTGGACCCGCCCACTTCCGCTTTGGGGGCCAGCAACAGTTGCCAGGGCAACCCTGGGCATAGCAGGGGGCTTTAAGGGGGCCTGGACCCGCCCACTTCCGCTTTGGGGGCCAGCAACAGTTGCCAGGGCAACCCTGGGCATGGCAGGGGGCTTTAAGGGGGCCTGGACCCGCCCACTTCCGCTTTGGGGGCCAGCAACAGTTGCCAGGGCAACCCTGGGCATGGCAGGGGGCTTTAAGGGGGCCTGGACCCGCCCACTTCCGCTTTGGGGGCCAGCAACAGTTGCCAGGGCAACCCTGGGCCTGGAAGGGGGCTTTAAGGGGGCCTGGACCCGCCCACTTCCGCTTTGGGGGCCAGCAACAGTTGCCAGGGCAACCCTGGGCATGGCAGGGTGCTCAAGGGGGCCTGGACCCGCCCACTTCCGCTTTGGGGGCCAGCAACAGTTGCCAGGGCAACCCTGGGCATGGCAGGGGGCTTTAAGGGGGCCTGGACCCGCCCACTTCCGCTTTGGGGGCCAGCAACAGTTGCCAGGGCAACCCTGGGCATGGCAGGGGGCTCAAGGGGGCCTGGACCCGCCCACTTCCGCTTTGGGGGCCAGCAACAGTTGCCAGGGCAACCCTAGGCATGGCAGGGGGCTTTAAGGGGGCCTGGACCCGCCCACTTCCGCTTTGGGGGCCAGCAACAGTTGCCAGGGCAACCCTTGGCATAACAGGGTGCTCAAGGGGGCCTGGACCCGCCCACTTCCGCTTTGGGGGCCAGCAACAGTTGCCAGGGCAACCCTGCGGATGGCAGGGGGCTTTAAGGGGGCCTGGACCCGCCCACTTCCGCTTTGGGGGCCAGCAACAGTTGCCAGGGCAACCCTGGGCATGGCAGGGGGCTTTAAGGGGGCCTGGACCCGCCCACTTCCGCTTTGGGGGCCAGCAACAGTTGCCAGGGCAACCCTGGGCATGGCAGGGTGCTCAAGGGGGCCTGGACCCGCCCACTTCCGCTTTGGGGGCCAGCAACAGTTGCCAGGGCAACCCTGGGCATGGCAGGGGGCTTTAAGGGGGCCTGGACCCGCCCACTTCCGCTTTGGGGGCCAGCAACAGTTGCCAGGGCAACCCTGGGCATGGCAGGGGGCTCAAGGGGGCCTGGACCCGCCCACTTCCGCTTTGGGGGCCAGCAACAGTTGCCAGGGCAACCCTAGGCATGGCAGGGGGCTTTAAGGGGGCCTGGACCCGCCCACTTCCGCTTTGGGGGCCAGCAACAGTTGCCAGGGCAACCCTTGGCATAACAGGGTGCTCAAGGGGGCCTGGACCCGCCCACTTCCGCTTTGGGGGCCAGCAACAGTTGCCAGGGCAACCCTGCGGATGGCAGGGGGCTTTAAGGGGGCCTGGACCCGCCCACTTCCGCTTTGGGGGCCAGCAACAGTTGCCAGGGCAACCCTGGGCATGGCAGGGGGCTTTAAGGGGGCCTGGACCCGATAACTTCCGCTTTGGGGCCAGCAACAGTTGCCAGGGCAACCCTGGGCATGGCAGGGGGCTTTAAGGGGGCCTGGACCCGCCCACTTCCGCTTTGGGGGCCAGCAACAGTTGCCAGGGCAACCCTGGGCATGGCAGGGGGCTTTAAGGGGGCCTGGACCCGCCCACTTCCGCTTTGGGGGCCAGCAACAGTTGCCAGGGCAACCCTGGGCATGGCAGGGGGCTTTAAGGGGGCCTGGACCCGCCCACTTCCGCTTTGGGGGCCAGCAACAGTTGCCAGGGCAACCCTGTGCATGGCAGGGGGCTCAAGGGGGCCTGGACCCGCCCACTTCCGCTTTGAGGGCCAGCAACAGTTGCCAGGGCAACCCTGGGCAGGGCAGGGGGCTATAAGGGGGCCTGGACCCGCCCACTTCCGCTTTGGGGGCCAGCAACAGTTGCCAGGGCAACCCTGGGCATGGCAGGGGGCTTTAAGGGGGCCTGGACCCGCCCACTTCCGCTTTGGGGGCCAGCAACAGTTGCCAGGGCAACCCTGGCATGGCAGGGGGCTTTAAGGGGGCCTGGACCCGCCCACTTCCGCTTTGGGGGCCAGCAACAGTTGCCAGGGCAACCCTGGGCATGGCAGGGGGCTCAAGGGGGCTTCGACCCGCCCACTTCCGCTTTGGGGGCCAGCAACAGTTGCCAGGGCAACCCTGTGCATGGCAGGGGGCTCAAGGGGGCCTGGACCCGCCCACTTCCGCTTTGAGGGCCAGCAACAGTTGCCAGGGCAACCCTGGGCAGGGCAGGGGGCTTTAAGGGGGCCTGGACCCGCCCACTTCCGCTTTGGGGGCCAGCAACAGTTGCCAGGGCAACCCTGGGCATGGCAGGGGGCTTTAATGGGGCCTGGACCCGCCCACTTCCGCTTTGGGGGCCAGCAACAGTTGCCAGGGCAACCCTGGGCATGGCAGGGGGCTCAAGGGGGCCTGGACCCGCCCACTTCCGCTTTGGGGGCCAGCAACAGTTTCCAGGGCAACCCTTGGCATGGCAGGGGGCTTTTAGGGGGCCTGGAGCCGCCCACTTCCGCTTTGGGGGCCAGTAACAGTTGCCAGGGCAACCCTGGGCATGGCAGGGGGCTTTAAGGGGGCCTGGACCCGCCCACTTCCGCTTTGGGGGCCAGCAACAGTTGCCAGGGCAACCCTGGGCATGGCAGGGGGCTTTAAGGGGGCCTGGAGCCGCCCACTTCCGCTTTGGGGGCCAGCAACAGTTGCCAGGGCAACCCTGGGCATGGCAGGGGGCTTTAAGGGGGCCTGGACCCGCCCACTTCCGCTTTGGGGGCCAGCAACAGTTGCCAGGGCAACCCTGGGCATGGCAGGGTGCTCAAGGGGGCCTGGACCCGCCCACTTTCGCTTTGGGGGCCAGCAACAGTTGCCAGGGCAACCCTGGGCATGGCAGAGGGCTTTAAGGGGGCCTGGACCCGCCCACTTCCGCTTTGGGGGCCAGCAACAGTTGCCAGGGCAACCCTGGGCATGGCAGGGGGCTTTAAGGGGGCCTGGAGCCGCCCACTTCCGCTTTGGGGGCCAGTAACAGTTGCCAGGGCAACCCTGGGCATGGCAGGGGGCTTTAAGGGGGCCTGGACCCGCCCACTTCCGCTTTGGGGGCCAGCAACAGTTGCCAGGGCAACCCTGGGCATGGCAGGGGGCTTTAAGGGGGCCTGGAGCCGCCCACTTCCGCTTTGGGGGCCAGCAACAGTTGCCAGGGCAACCCTGGGCATGGCAGGGGGCTTTAAGGGGGCCTGGACCCGCCCACTTCCGCTTTGGGGGCCAGCAACAGTTGCCAGGGCAACCCTGGGCATGGCAGGGTGCTCAAGGGGGCCTGGACCCGCCCACTTCCGCTTTGGGGGCCAGCAACAGTTGCCAGGGCAACCCTGGGCATGGCAGGGGGCTTTAAGGGGGCCTGGACCCGCCCACTTCCGCTTTGGGGGCCAGCAACAGTTGCCAGGGCAACCCTGGGCATGGCAGGGGGCTCAAGGGGGCCTGGACCCGCCCACTTCCGCTTTGGGGGCCAGCAACAGTTGCCAGGGCAACCCTGGGCATGGCAGGGGGCTTTAAGGGGGCCTGGACCCGCCCACTTCCGCTTTGGGGGCCAGCAACAGTTGCCAGGGCAACCCTTGGCATGGCAGGGTGCTCAAGGGGGCCTGGACCCGCCCACTTCCGCTTTGGGGGCCAGCAACAGTTGCCAGGGCAACCCTGGGCATGGCAGGGGGCTTTAAGGGGGCCTGGACCCGCCCACTTCCGCTTTGGGGGCCAGCAACAGTTGCCAGGGCAACCCTGGGCATGGCAGGGGGCTCAAGGGGGCCTGGACCCGCCCACTTCCGCTTTGGGGGCCAGCAACAGTTGCCAGGGCAACCCTGGGCATGGCAGGGGGCTTTAAGGGGGCCTGGAGCCGCCCACTTCCGCTTTGGGGGCCAGCAACAGTTGCCAGGGCAACCCTGGGCATGGCAGGGGGCTTTAAGGGGGCCTGGACCCGCCCACTTCCGCTTTGGGGGCCAGCAACAGTTGCCAGGGCAACCCTGGGCATGGCAGGGTGCTCAAGGGGGCCTGGACCCGCCCACTTCCGCTTTGGGGGCCAGCAACAGTTGCCAGGGCAACCCTGGGCATGGCAGGGGGCTCAAGGGGGCCTGGACCCGCCCACTTCCGCTTTGGGGGCCAGCAACAGTTGCCAGGGCAACCCTGGGCATGGCAGGGGGCTTTAAGGGGGCCTGGACCCGCCCACTTCCGCTTTGGGGGCCAGCAACAGTTGCCAGGGCAACCCTGGGCATGGCAGGGGGCTTTAAGGGGGCCTGGACCCGCCCACTTCCGCTTTGGGGGCCAGCAACAGTTGCCAGGGCAACCCTGTGCATGGCAGGGGGCTCAAGGGGGCCTGGACCCGCCCACTTCCGCTTTGAGGGCCAGCAACAGTTGCCAGGGCAACCCTGGGCAGGGCAGGGGGCTTTAAGGGGGCCTGGGCCCGCCCACTTCCGCTTTGGGGGCCAGCAACAGTTGCCAGGGCAACCCTGGGCATGGCAGGGGGCTTTAAGGGGGCCTGGAGCCGCCCACTTCCGCTTTGGGGGCCAGTAACAGTTGCCAGGGCAACCCTGGGCATGGCAGGGGGCTTTAAGGGGGCCTGGACCCGCCCACTTCCGCTTTGGGGGCCAGCAACAGTTGCCAGGGCAACCCTGGGCATGGCAGGGGGCTTTAAGGGGGCCTGGAGCCGCCCACTTCCGCTTTGGGGGCCAGCAACAGTTGCCAGGGCAACCCTGGGCATGGCAGGGGGCTCAAGGGGGCCTGGACCCGCCAACTTCCGCTTTGGGGGCCAGCAACAGTTGCCAGGGCAACCCTGGGCATGGCAGGGGGCTTTAAGGGGGCCTGGACCCGCCCACTTCCGCTTTGGGGGCCAGCAACAGTTGCCAGGGCAACCCTGGGCAGGGCAGGGGGCTATAAGGGGGCCTGGACCCGCCCACTTCCGCTTTGGGGGCCAGCAACAGTTGCCAGGGCAACCCTGGGCATGGCAGGGGGCTATAAGGGGGCCTGGACCCGCCCACTTCCGCTTTGGGGGCCAGCAACAGTTGCCAGGGCAACCCTGGGCAGGGCAGGGGGCTATAAGGGGGCCTGGACCCGCCCACTTCCGCTTTGGGGGCCAGCAACAGTTGCCAGGGCAACCCTGGGCATGGCAGGGGGCTTTAAGGGGGCCTGGACCCGCCCACTTCCGCTTTGGGGGCCAGCAACAGTTGCCAGGGCAACCCTGGGCATGGCAGGGGGCTTTAAGGGGGCCTGGACCCGCCCACTTCCGCTTTGGGGGCCAGCAACAGTTGCCAGGGCAACCCTGGGCATGGCAGGGGGCTTTAAGGGGGCCTGGACCCGCCCACTTCCGCTTTGGGGGCCAGCAACAGTTGCCAGGGCAACCCTGGGCATGGCAGGGGGCTTTAAGGGGGCCTGGACCCGCCCACTTCCGCTTTGGGGGCCAGCAACAGTTGCCAGGGCAACCCTGGGCATGGCAGGGGGCTTTAAGGGGGCCTGGACCCGCCCACTTCCGCTTTGGGGGCCAGCAACAGTTGCCAGGGCAACCCTGTGCATGGCAGGGGGCTCAAGGGGGCCTGGACCCGCCCACTTCCGCTTTGAGGGCCAGCAACAGTTGCCAGGGCAACCCTGGGCAGGGCAGGGGGCTATAAGGGGGCCTGGACCCGCCCACTTCCGCTTTGGGGGCCAGCAACAGTTGCCAGGGCAACCCTGGGCATGGCAGGGGGCTTTAAGGGGGCCTGGACCCGCCCACTTCCGCTTTGGGGGCCAGCAACAGTTGCCAGGGCAACCCTGGGCATGGCAGGGGGCTATAAGGGGGCCTGGACCCGCCCACTTCCGCTTTGGGGGCCAGCAACAGTTGCCAGGGCAACCCTGGGCATGGCAGGGGGCTTTAAGGGGGCCTGGACCTTCCCACTTCCGCTTTGGGGGCCAGCAACAGTTGCCAGGGCAACCCTGGGCATGGCAGGGTGCTCAAGGGGGCCTGGACCCGCCCACTTCCGCTTTGGGGGGCAGCAACAAGCAACCCTGGGCATGGCAGGGGGCTTTAAGGGGGCCTGGACCCGCCCACTTCCGCTTTGGGGGCCAGCAACAGTTGCCAGGGCAACCCTGGGCATGGCAGGGGGCTTTAAGGGGGCCTGGACCCGATCACTTCCGCTTTGGGGCCAGCAACAGTTGCCAGGGCAACCCTGGGCATGGCAGGGGGCTTTAAGGGGGCCTGGACCCGCCCACTTCCGCTTTGGGGGCCAGCAACAGTTGCCAGGGCAACCCTTGGCATGGCAGGGTGCTCAAGGGGGCCTGGACCCGCCCACTTCCGCTTTGGGGGCCAGCAACAGTTGCCAGGGCAACCCTGGGGATGGCAGGGGGCTTTAAGGGGGCCTGGACCCGCCCACTTCCGCTTTGGGGGCCAGCAACAGTTGCCAGGGCAACCCTGGGCATGGCAGGGGGCTTTAAGGGGGCCTGGACCCGCCCACTTCCGCTTTGGGGGCCAGCAACAGTTGCCAGGGCAACCCTGGGCATGGCAGGGGGCTTTAAGGGGGCCTGGACCCGCCCACTTCCGCTTTGGGGGCCAGCAACAGTTGCCAGGGCAACCCTGGGCATGGCAGGGGGCTTTAAGGGGGCCTGGACCCGCCCACTTCCGCTTTGGGGGCCAGCAACAGTTGCCAGGGCAACCCTGTGCATGGCAGGGGGCTCAAGGGGGCCTGGACCCGCCCACTTCCGCTTTGAGGGCCAGCAACAGTTGCCAGGGCAACCCTGGGCAGGGCAGGGGGCTATAAGGGGGCCTGGACCCGCCCACTTCCGCTTTGGGGGCCAGCAACAGTTGCCAGGGCAACCCTGGGCATGGCAGGGGGCTTTAAGGGGGCCTGGACCCGCCCACTTCCGCTTTGGGGGCCAGCAACAGTTGCCAGGGCAACCCTGGGCATGGCAGGGGGCTTTAAGGGGGCCTGGACCCGCCCACTTCCGCTTTGGGGGCCAGCAACAGTTGCCAGGGCAACCCTGGGCATGGCAGGGGGCTTTAAGGGGGCCTGGACCTTCCCACTTCCGCTTTGGGGGCCAGCAACAGTTGCCAGGGCAACCCTGGGCATGGCAGGGTGCTCAAGGGGGCCTGGACCCGCCCACTTCCGCTTTGGGGGGCAGCAACAGTTGCCAGGGCACCCTGGGCATGGCAGGGGGCTTTAAGGGGGCCTGGACCCGCCCACTTCCGCTTTGGGGGCCAGCAACAGTTGCCAGGGCAACCCTGGGCATGGCAGGGGGCTTTAAGGGGGCCTGGACCCGATCACTTCCGCTTTGGGGGCCAGCAACAGTTGCCAGGGCAACCCTGGGCATGGCAGGGGGCTTTAAGGGGGCCTGGACCCGCCCACTTCCGCTTTGGGGGCCAGCAACAGTTGCCAGGGCAACCCTTGGCATGGCAGGGTGCTCAAGGGGGCCTGGACCCGCCCACTTCCGCTTTGGGGGCCAGCAACAGTTGCCAGGGCAACCCTGGGGATGGCATGGGGCTTTAAGGGGGCCTGGACCCGCCCACTTCCGCTTTGGGGGCCAGCAACAGTTGCCAGGGCAACCCTGTGCATGGCAGGGGGCTCAAGGGGGCCTGGACACGCCCACTTCCGCTTTGAGGGCCAGCAACAGTTGCCAGGGCAACCCTGGGCAGGGCAGGGGGCTTTAAGGGGGCCTGGGCCCGCCCACTTCCGCTTTGGGGGCCAGCAACAGTTGCCAGGGCAACCCTGGGCATGGCAGGGGGCTTTAATGGGGCCTGGACCCGCCCACTTCCGCTTTGGGGGCCAGCAACAGTTGCCAGGGCAACCCTGGGCATGGCAGGGGGCTCAAGGGGGCCTGGACCCGCCCACTTCCGCTTTGGGGGCCAGCAACAGTTTCCAGGAGGGCAACCCTGGGCAGGGCAGGGGGCTTTAAGGGGGCCTGGGCCCGCCCACTTCCGCTTTGGGGGCCAGCAACAGTTGCCAGGGCAACCCTGGGCATGGCAGGGGGCTTTAATGGGGCCTGGACCCGCCCACTTCCGCTTTGGGGGCCAGCAACAGTTGCCAGGGCAACCCTGGGCATGGCAGGGGGCTCAAGGGGGCCTGGACCCGCCCACTTCCGCTTTGGGGGCCAGCAACAGTTTCCAGGGCTACCCTTGGCATGGCAGGGGGCTTTAAGGGGGCCTGGAGCCGCCCACTTCCGCTTTGGGGGCCAGTAACAGTTGCCAGGGCAACCCTGGGCATGGCAGGGGGCTTTAAGGGGGCCTGGACCCGCCCACTTCCGCTTTGGGGGCCAGCAACAGTTGCCAGGGCAACCCTGGGCATGGCAGGGGGCTTTAAGGGGGCCTGGAGCCGCCCACTTCCGCTTTGGGGGCCAGCAACAGTTGCCAGGGCAACCCTGGGCATGGCAGGGGGCTCAAGGGGGCCTGGACCCGCCAACTTCCGCTTTGGGGGCCAGCAACAGTTGCCAGGGCAACCCTGGGCATGGCAGGGGGCTTTAAGGGGGCCTGGACCCGCCCACTTCCGCTTTGGGGGCCAGCAACAGTTGCCAGGGCAACCCTGGGCATGGCAGGGGGCTTTAAGGGGGCCTGGACCCGCCCACTTCCGCTTTGGGGGCCAGCAACAGTTGCCAGGGCAACCCTGTGCATGGCAGGGGGCTCAAGGGGGCCTGGACCCGCCCACTTCCGCTTTGAGGGCCAGCAACAGTTGCCAGGGCAACCCTGGGCAGGGCAGGGGGCTATAAGGGGGCCTGGACCCGCCCACTTCCGCTTTGGGGGCCAGCAACAGTTGCCAGGGCAACCCTGGGCATGGCAGGGGGCTTTAAGGGGGCCTGGACCCGCCCACTTCCGCTTTGGGGGCCAGCAACAGTTGCCAGGGCAACCCTGGGCATGGCAGGGGGCTTTAAGGGGGCCTGGAGCCGCCCACTTCCGCTTTGGGGGCCAGCAACAGTTGCCAGGGCAACCCTGGGCATGGCAGGGGGCTCAAGGGGGCCTGGACCCGCCAACTTCCGCTTTGGGGGCCAGCAACAGTTGCCAGGGCAACCCTGGGCATGGCAGGGGGCTTTAAGGGGGCCTGGACCCGCCCACTTCCGCTTTGGGGGCCAGCAACAGTTGCCAGGGCAACCCTGGGCATGGCAGGGGGCTTTAAGGGGGCCTGGACCCGCCCACTTCCGCTTTGGGGGCCAGCAACAGTTGCCAGGGCAACCCTGTGCATGGCAGGGGGCTCAAGGGGGCCTGGACCCGCCCACTTCCGCTTTGAGGGCCAGCAACAGTTGCCAGGGCAACCCTGGGCAGGGCAGGGGGCTATAAGGGGGCCTGGACCCGCCCACTTCCGCTTTGGGGGCCAGCAACAGTTGCCAGGGCAACCCTGGGCATGGCAGGGGGCTTTAAGGGGGCCTGGACCCGCCCACTTCCGCTTTGGGGGCCAGCAACAGTTGCCAGGGCAACCCTGGGCATGGCAGGGGGCTTTAAGGGGGCCTGGACCCGCCCACTTCCGCTTTGGGGGCCAGCAACAGTTGCCAGGGCAACCCTGGGCATGGCAGGGGGCTTTAAGGGGGCCTGGACCCGCCCACTTCCGCTTTGGGGGCCAGCAACAGTTGCCAGGGCAACCCTGTGCATGGCAGGGGGCTCAAGGGGGCCTGGACCCGCCCACTTCCGCTTTGAGGGCCAGCAACAGTTGCCAGGGCAACCCTGGGCATGGCAGTGGGCTTTAAGGGGGCCTGGACCCGCCCACTTCCGCTTTGGGGGCCAGCAACAGTTGCCAGGGCAACCCTGGGCATGGCAGGGGGCTCAAGGGGGCTTCGACCCGCCCACTTCCGCTTTGGGGGCCAGCAACAGTTGCCAGGGCAACCCTGTGCATGGCAGGGGGCTCAAGGGGGCCTGGACCCGCCCACTTCCGCTTTGAGGGCCAGCAACAGTTGCCAGGGCAACCCTTGGCATGGCAGGGTGCTCAAGGGGGCCTGGACCCGCCCACTTCCGCTTTGGGGGCCAGCAACAGTTGCCAGGGCAACCCTGGGCATGGCAGGGGGCTTTAAGGGGGCCTGGACCCGCCCACTTCCGCTTTGGGGGCCAGCAACAGTTGCCAGGGCAACCCTGGGCATGGCAGGGGGCTCAAGGGGGCCTGGACCCGCCCACTTCCGCTTTGGGGGCCAGCAACAGTTGCCAGGGCAACCCTGGGCATGGCAGGGGGCTTTTAGGGGGCCTGGACCCGCCCACTTCAGCTTTGGGGGCCAGCAACAGTTGCCAGGGCAACCCTTGGCATGGCAGGGTGCTCAAGGGGGCCTGGACCCGCCCACTTCCGCTTTGGGGGCCAGCAACAGTTGCCAGGGCAACCCTGGGCATGGCAGGGGGCTTTAAGGGGGCCTGGACCCGCCCACTTCCGCTTTGGGGGCCAGCAACAGTTGCCAGGACAACCCTGGGCATGGCAGGGGGCTTTAAGGGGGCCTGGACCCGCCCACTTCCGCTTTGGGGGCCAGCAACAGTTGCCAGGGCAACCCTGGGCATGGCAGGGGGCTTTAATGGGGCCTGGACCCGCCCACTTCCGCTTTGGGGGCCAGCAACAGTTGCCAGGGCAACCCTGGGCATGGCAGGGGGCTCAAAGGGGCCTGGACCCGCCCACTTCCGCTTTGGGGGCCAGCAACAGTTGCCAGGGCAACCCTGGGCATGACAGGGGGCTTTAAGGGGGCCTGGACCCGCCCACTTCCGCTTTGGGGGCCAGCAACAGTTGCCAGGGCAACCCTTGGCATGGCAGGGTGCTCAAGGGGGCCTGGACCCGCCCACTTCCGCTTTGGGGGCCAGCAACAGTTGCCATGGCAACCCTGGGCATGGCAGGGGCTTTAAGGGGGCCTGGACCCGCCCACTTCCGCTTTGGGGGCCAGCAACAGTTGCCAGGGCAACCCTGGGCATGGCAGGGGGCTTTAAGGGGGCCTGGACCCGCCCACTTCCGCTTTGGGGGCCAGCAACAGTTGCCAGGGAAACCCTGGGCATGGCATGGGGCTTTAAGGGGGCCTGGACCCGCCCACTTCCGCTTTGGGGGCCAGCAACAGTTGCCAGGGCAACCCTGGGCATGGCAGGGTGCTCAAGGGGGCCTGGACCCGCCCACTTCCGCTTTGGGGGCCAGCAACAGTTGCCAGGGCAACCCTGGGCATGGCAGTGGGCTTTAAGGGGGCCTGGACCCGCCCACTTCCGCTTTGGGGGCCAGCAACAGTTGCCAGGGCAACCCTGGGCATGGCAGGGGGCTCAAGGGGGCTTCGACCCGCCCACTTCCGCTTTGGGGGCCAGCAACAGTTGCCAGGGCAACCCTGTGCATGGCAGGGGGCTCAAGGGGGCCTGGACCCGCCCACTTCCGCTTTGAGGGCCAGCAACAGTTGCCAGGGCAACCCTTGGCATGGCAGGGTGCTCAAGGGGGCCTGGACCCGCCCACTTCCGCTTTGGGGGCCAGCAACAGTTGCCAGGGCAACCCTGGGCATGGCAGGGGGCTTTAAGGGGGCCTGGACCCGCCCACTTCCGCTTTGGGGGCCAGCAACAGTTGCCAGGGCAACCCTGGGCATGGCAGGGGGCTTTAAGGGGGCCTGGAGCCGCCCACTTCCGCTTTGGGGGCCAGCAACAGTTGCCAGGGCAACCCTGGGCATGGCAGGGGGCTCAAGGGGGCCTGGACCCGCCAACTTCCGCTTTGGGGGCCAGCAACAGTTGCCAGGGCAACCCTGGGCATGGCAGGGGGCTTTAAGGGGGCCTGGACCCGCCCACTTCCGCTTTGGGGGCCAGCAACAGTTGCCAGGGCAACCCTGGGCATGGCAGGGGGCTTTAAGGGGGCCTGGACCCGCCCACTTCCGCTTTGGGGGCCAGCAACAGTTGCCAGGGCAACCCTGTGCATGGCAGGGGGCTCAAGGGGGCCTGGACCCGCCCACTTCCGCTTTGAGGGCCAGCAACAGTTGCCAGGGCAACCCTGGGCAGGGCAGGGGGCTATAAGGGGGCCTGGACCCGCCCACTTCCGCTTTGGGGGCCAGCAACAGTTGCCAGGGCAACCCTGGGCATGGCAGGGGGCTTTAAGGGGGCCTGGACCCGCCCACTTCCGCTTTGGGGGCCAGCAACAGTTGCCAGGGCAACCCTGGGCATGGCAGGGGGCTTTAAGGGGGCCTGGACCCGCCCACTTCCGCTTTGGGGGCCAGCAACAGTTGCCAGGGCAACCCTGGGCATGGCAGGGGGCTTTAAGGGGGCCTGGACCCGCCCACTTCCGCTTTGGGGGCCAGCAACAGTTGCCAGGGCAACCCTGTGCATGGCAGGGGGCTCAAGGGGGCCTGGACCCGCCCACTTCCGCTTTGAGGGCCAGCAACAGTTGCCAGGGCAACCCTGGGCATGGCAGTGGGCTTTAAGGGGGCCTGGACCCGCCCACTTCCGCTTTGGGGGCCAGCAACAGTTGCCAGGGCAACCCTGGGCATGGCAGGGGGCTCAAGGGGGCTTCGACCCGCCCACTTCCGCTTTGGGGGCCAGCAACAGTTGCCAGGGCAACCCTGTGCATGGCAGGGGGCTCAAGGGGGCCTGGACCCGCCCACTTCCGCTTTGAGGGCCAGCAACAGTTGCCAGGGCAACCCTTGGCATGGCAGGGTGCTCAAGGGGGCCTGGACCCGCCCACTTCCGCTTTGGGGGCCAGCAACAGTTGCCAGGGCAACCCTGGGCATGGCAGGGGGCTTTAAGGGGGCCTGGACCCGCCCACTTCCGCTTTGGGGGCCAGCAACAGTTGCCAGGGCAACCCTGGGCATGGCAGGGGGCTCAAGGGGGCCTGGACCCGCCCACTTCCGCTTTGGGGGCCAGCAACAGTTGCCAGGGCAACCCTGGGCATGGCAGGGGGCTTTTAGGGGGCCTGGACCCGCCCACTTCAGCTTTGGGGGCCAGCAACAGTTGCCAGGGCAACCCTTGGCATGGCAGGGTGCTCAAGGGGGCCTGGACCCGCCCACTTCCGCTTTGGGGGCCAGCAACAGTTGCCAGGGCAACCCTGGGCATGGCAGGGGGCTTTAAGGGGGCCTGGACCCGCCCACTTCCGCTTTGGGGGCCAGCAACAGTTGCCAGGACAACCCTGGGCATGGCAGGGGGCTTTAAGGGGGCCTGGACCCGCCCACTTCCGCTTTGGGGGCCAGCAACAGTTGCCAGGGCAACCCTGGGCATGGCAGGGGGCTTTAATGGGGCCTGGACCCGCCCACTTCCGCTTTGGGGGCCAGCAACAGTTGCCAGGGCAACCCTGGGCATGGCAGGGGGCTCAAAGGGGCCTGGACCCGCCCACTTCCGCTTTGGGGGCCAGCAACAGTTGCCAGGGCAACCCTGGGCATGACAGGGGGCTTTAAGGGGGCCTGGACCCGCCCACTTCCGCTTTGGGGGCCAGCAACAGTTGCCAGGGCAACCCTTGGCATGGCAGGGTGCTCAAGGGGGCCTGGACCCGCCCACTTCCGCTTTGGGGGCCAGCAACAGTTGCCATGGCAACCCTGGGCATGGCAGGGGGCTTTAAGGGGGCCTGGACCCGCCCACTTCCGCTTTGGGGGCCAGCAACAGTTGCCAGGGCAACCCTGGGCATGGCAGGGGGCTTTAAGGGGGCCTGGACCCGCCCACTTCCGCTTTGGGGGCCAGCAACAGTTGCCAGGGAAACCCTGGGCATGGCATGGGGCTTTAAGGGGGCCTGGACCCGCCCACTTCCGCTTTGGGGGCCAGCAACAGTTGCCAGGGCAACCCTGGGCATGGCAGGGTGCTCAAGGGGGCCTGGACCCGCCCACTTCCGCTTTGGGGGCCAGCAACAGTTGCCAGGGCAACCCTGGGCATGGCAGTGGGCTTTAAGGGGGCCTGGACCCGCCCACTTCCGCTTTGGGGGCCAGCAACAGTTGCCAGGGCAACCCTGGGCATGGCAGGGGGCTCAAGGGGGCTTCGACCCGCCCACTTCCGCTTTGGGGGCCAGCAACAGTTGCCAGGGCAACCCTGTGCATGGCAGGGGGGCTCAAGGGGGCCTGGACCCGCCCACTTCCGCTTTGAGGGCCAGCAACAGTTGCCAGGGCAACCCTGGGCAGGGCAGGGGGCTTTAAGGGGGCCTGGGCCCGCCCACTTCCGCTTTGGGGGCCAGCAACAGTTGCCAGGGCAACCCTGGGCATGGCAGGGGCTTTAATGGGGCCTGGACCCGCCCACTTCCGCTTTGGGGGCCAGCAACAGTTGCCAGGGCAACCCTGGGCATGGCAGGGGGCTCAAGGGGGCCTGGACCCGCCCACTTCCGCTTTGGGGGCCAGCAACAGTTTCCAGGGCTACCCTTGCATGGCAGGGGGCTTTAAGGGGGCCTGGAGCCGCCCACTTCCGCTTTGGGGGCCAGTAACAGTTGCCAGGGCAACCCTGGGCATGGCAGGGGGCTTTAAGGGGGCCTGGACCCGCCCACTTCCGCTTTGGGGGCCAGCAACAGTTGCCAGGGCAACCCTGGGCATGGCAGGGGGCTTTAAGGGGGCCTGGAGCCGCCCACTTCCGCTTTGGGGGCCAGCAACAGTTGCCAGGGCAACCCTGGGCATGGCAGGGGGCTCAAGGGGGCCTGGACCCGCCAACTTTCGCTTTGGGGGCCAGCAACAGTTGCCAGGGCAACCCTGGGCATGGCAGGGGGCTTTAAGGGGGCCTGGACCCGCCCACTTCCGCTTTGGGGGCCAGCAACAGTTGCCAGGGCAACCCTGGGCATGGCAGGGGGCTTTAAGGGGGCCTGGACCCGCCCACTTCCGCTTTGGGGGCCAGCAACAGTTGCCAGGGCAACCCTGTGCATGGCAGGGGGCTCAAGGGGGCCTGGACCCGCCCACTTCCGCTTTGAGGGCCAGCAACAGTTGCCAGGGCAACCCTGGGCAGGGCAGGGGGCTATAAGGGGGCCTGGACCCGCCCACTTCCGCTTTGGGGGCCAGCAACAGTTGCCAGGGCAACCCTGGGCATGGCAGGGGGCTTTAAGGGGGCCTGGACCCGCCCACTTCCGCTTTGGGGGCCAGCAACAGTTGCCAGGGCAACCCTGGGCATGGCAGGGGGCTTTAAGGGGGCCTGGAGCCGCCCACTTCCGCTTTGGGGGCCAGCAACAGTTGCCAGGGCAACCCTGGGCATGGCAGGGGGCTCAAGGGGGCCTGGACCCGCCAACTTCCGCTTTGGGGGCCAGCAACAGTTGCCAGGGCAACCCTGGGCATGGCAGGGGGCTTTAAGGGGGCCTGGACCCGCCCACTTCCGCTTTGGGGGCCAGCAACAGTTGCCAGGGCAACCCTGGGCATGGCAGGGGGCTTTAAGGGGGCCTGGACCCGCCCACTTCCGCTTTGGGGGCCAGCAACAGTTGCCAGGGCAACCCTGTGCATGGCAGGGGGCTCAAGGGGGCCTGGACCCGCCCACTTCCGCTTTGAGGGCCAGCAACAGTTGCCAGGGCAACCCTGGGCAGGGCAGGGGGCTATAAGGGGGCCTGGACCCGCCCACTTCCGCTTTGGGGGCCAGCAACAGTTGCCAGGGCAACCCTGGGCATGGCAGGGGGCTTTAAGGGGGCCTGGACCCGCCCACTTCCGCTTTGGGGGCCAGCAACAGTTGCCAGGGCAACCCTGGGCATGGCAGGGGGCTTTAAGGGGGCCTGGACCCGCCCACTTCCGCTTTGGGGGCCAGCAACAGTTGCCAGGGCAACCCTGGGCATGGCAGGGGGCTTTAAGGGGGCCTGGACCCGCCCACTTCCGCTTTGGGGGCCAGCAACAGTTGCCAGGGCAACCCTGTGCATGGCAGGGGGCTCAAGGGGGCCTGGACCCGCCCACTTCCGCTTTGAGGGCCAGCAACAGTTGCCAGGGCAACCCTGGGCATGGCAGTGGGCTTTAAGGGGGCCTGGACCCGCCCACTTCCGCTTTGGGGGCCAGCAACAGTTGCCAGGGCAACCCTGGGCATGGCAGGGGGCTCAAGGGGGCTTCGACCCGCCCACTTCCGCTTTGGGGGCCAGCAACAGTTGCCAGGGCAACCCTGTGCATGGCAGGGGGCTCAAGGGGGCCTGGACCCGCCCACTTCCGCTTTGAGGGCCAGCAACAGTTGCCAGGGCAACCCTTGGCATGGCAGGGTGCTCAAGGGGGCCTGGACCCGCCCACTTCCGCTTTGGGGGCCAGCAACAGTTGCCAGGGCAACCCTGGGCATGGCAGGGGGCTTTAAGGGGGCCTGGACCCGCCCACTTCCGCTTTGGGGGCCAGCAACAGTTGCCAGGGCAACCCTGGGCATGGCAGGGGGCTCAAGGGGGCCTGGACCCGCCCACTTCCGCTTTGGGGGCCAGCAACAGTTGCCAGGGCAACCCTGGGCATGGCAGGGGGCTTTTAGGGGGCCTGGACCCGCCCACTTCAGCTTTGGGGGCCAGCAACAGTTGCCAGGGCAACCCTTGGCATGGCAGGGTGCTCAAGGGGGCCTGGACCCGCCCACTTCCGCTTTGGGGGCCAGCAACAGTTGCCAGGGCAACCCTGGGCATGGCAGGGGGCTTTAAGGGGGCCTGGACCCGCCCACTTCCGCTTTGGGGGCCAGCAACAGTTGCCAGGACAACCCTGGGCATGGCAGGGGGCTTTAAGGGGGCCTGGACCCGCCCACTTCCGCTTTGGGGGCCAGCAACAGTTGCCAGGGCAACCCTGGGCATGGCAGGGGGCTTTAATGGGGCCTGGACCCGCCCACTTCCGCTTTGGGGGCCAGCAACAGTTGCCAGGGCAACCCTGGGCATGGCAGGGGGCTCAAAGGGGCCTGGACCCGCCCACTTCCGCTTTGGGGGCCAGCAACAGTTGCCAGGGCAACCCTGGGCATGACAGGGGGCTTTAAGGGGGCCTGGACCCGCCCACTTCCGCTTTGGGGGCCAGCAACAGTTGCCAGGGCAACCCTTGGCATGGCAGGGTGCTCAAGGGGGCCTGGACCCGCCCACTTCCGCTTTGGGGGCCAGCAACAGTTGCCATGGCAACCCTGGGCATGGCAGGGGGCTTTAAGGGGGCCTGGACCCGCCCACTTCCGCTTTGGGGGCCAGCAACAGTTGCCAGGGCAACCCTGGGCATGGCAGGGGGCTTTAAGGGGGCCTGGACCCGCCCACTTCCGCTTTGGGGGCCAGCAACAGTTGCCAGGGAAACCCTGGGCATGGCATGGGGCTTTAAGGGGGCCTGGACCCGCCCACTTCCGCTTTGGGGGCCAGCAACAGTTGCCAGGGCAACCCTGGGCATGGCAGGGTGCTCAAGGGGGCCTGGACCCGCCCACTTCCGCTTTGGGGGCCAGCAACAGTTGCCAGGGCAACCCTGGGCATGGCAGTGGGCTTTAAGGGGGCCTGGACCCGCCCACTTCCGCTTTGGGGGCCAGCAACAGTTGCCAGGGCAACCCTGGGCATGGCAGGGGGCTCAAGGGGGCTTCGACCCGCCCACTTCCGCTTTGGGGGCCAGCAACAGTTGCCAGGGCAACCCTGTGCATGGCAGGGGGCTCAAGGGGGCCTGGACCCGCCCACTTCCGCTTTGAGGGCCAGCAACAGTTGCCAGGGCAACCCTTGGCATGGCAGGGTGCTCAAGGGGGCCTGGACCCGCCCACTTCCGCTTTGGGGGCCAGCAACAGTTGCCAGGGCAACCCTGGGCATGGCAGGGGGCTTTAAGGGGGCCTGGACCCGCCCACTTCCGCTTTGGGGGCCAGCAACAGTTGCCAGGGCAACCCTGGGCATGGCAGGGGGCTCAAGGGGGCCTGGACCCGCCCACTTCCGCTTTGGGGGCCAGCAACAGTTGCCAGGGCAACCCTGGGCATGGCAGGGGGCTTTTAGGGGGCCTGGACCCGCCCACTTCCGCTTTGGGGGCCAGCAACAGTTGCCAGGGCAACCCTTGGCATGGCAGGGTGCTCAAGGGGGCCTGGACCCGCCCACTTCCGCTTTGGGGGCCAGCAACAGTTGCCAGGGCAACCCTGGGCATGGCAGGGGGCTTTAAGGGGGCCTGGACCCGCCCACTTCCGCTTTGGGGGCCAGCAACAGTTGCCAGGGCAACCCTGGGCATGGCAGGGTGCTCAAGGGGGCCTGGACCCGCCCACTTCCGCTTTGGGGGGCAGCAACAAGCAACCCTGGGCATGGCAGGGGGCTTTAAGGGGGCCTGGACCCGCCCACTTCCGCTTTGGGGGCCAGCAACAGTTGCCAGGGCAACCCTGGGCATGGCAGGGGGCTTTAAGGGGGCCTGGACCCGATCACTTCCGCTTTGGGGCCAGCAACAGTTGCCAGGGCAACCCTGGGCATGGCAGGGGGCTTTAAGGGGGCCTGGACCCGCCCACTTCCGCTTTGGGGGCCAGCAACAGTTGCCAGGGCAACCCTGGGCATGGCAGGGGGCTCAAGGGGGCCTGGACCCGCCCACTTCCGCTTTGGGGGCCAGCAACAGTTGCCAGGGCAACCCTGGGCATGGCAGGGGGCTTTAAGGGGGCCTGGACCCGCCCACTTCCGCTTTGGGGGCCAGCAACAGTTGCCAGGGCAACCCTGGGCATGGCAGGGGGCTTTAAGGGGGCCTGGACCCGCCCACTTCCGCTTTGGGGGCCAGCAACAGTTGCCAGGGCAACCCTGGGCCTGGCAGGGGGCTTTAAGGGGGCCTGGACCCGCCCACTTCCGCTTTGGGGGCCAGCAACAGTTGCCAGGGCAACCCTGGGCATGGCAGGGGGCTTTAAGGGGGCCTGGACCAGCCCACTTCCGCTTTGGGGGCCAGCAACAGTTGCCAGGGCAACCCTGGGCATGGCAGGGTGCTCAAGGGGGCCTGGACCCGCCCACTTCCGCTTTGGGGGCCAGCAACAGTTGCCAGGGCAACCCTGGGCATGGCAGGGGGCTTAAGGGGGCCTGGACCCGCCCACTTCCGCTTTGGGGGCCAGCAACAGTTGCCAGGGCAACCCTGGGCATGGCAGGGGGCTTTAAGGGGGCCTGGACCCGCCCACTTCCGCTTTGGGGGCCAGCAACAGTTGCCAGGGCAACCCTTGGCATGGCAGGGTGCTCAAGGGGGCCTGGACCCGCCCACTTCCGCTTTGGGGGCCAGCAACAGTTGCCATGGCAACCCTGGGCATGGCAGGGGGCTTTAAGGGGGCCTGGACCCGCCCACTTCCGCTTTGGGGGCCAGCAACAGTTGCCAGGGCAACCCTGGGCATGGCAGGGGGCTTTAAGGGGGCCTGGACCCGCCCACTTCCGCTTTGGGGGCCAGCAACAGTTGCCAGGGCAACCCTGGGCCTGGCAGGGGGCTTTAAGGGGGCCTGGACCCGCCCACTTCCGCTTTGGGGGCCAGCAACAGTTGCCAGGGCAACCCTGGGCCTGGCAGGGGGCTTTAAGGGGGCCTGGACCCGCCCACTTCCGCTTTGGGGGCCAGCAACAGTTGCCAGGGCAACCCTGGGCATGGCAGGGGGCTTTAAGGGGGCCTGGACCCGCCCACTTCCGCTTTGGGGGCCAGCAACAGTTGCCAGGGCAACCCTGGGCATGGCAGGGTGCTCAAGGGGGCCTGGACCCGCCCACTTCCGCTTTGGGGGCCAGCAACAGTTGCCAGGGCAACCCTGGGCATGGCAGGGGGCTTTAAGGGGGCCTGGACCCGCCCACTTCCGCTTTGGGGGCCAGCAACAGTTGCCAGGGCAACCCTGGGCATGGCAGGGGGCTTTAAGGGTCCTGGACCCGCCCACTTCCGCTTTGGGGGCCAGCAACAGTTGCCAGGGCAACCCTGGGCATGGCAGGGGGCTTTAAGGGGGCCTAGACCCGCCCACTTCCGCTTTGGGGGCCAGCAACAGTTGCCAGGGCAACTCTGGGCATGGCAAGGGGCTTTAAAGGGGCCTGGACCCGCCCACTTCCGCTTTGGGGGCCAGCAACAGTTGCCAGGGCAACCCTGGGCATGGCAGGAGGCTTTAAGGGGGCCTGGACCCGCCCACTTCCGCTTTGGGGGCCAGCAACAGTTGCCAGGGAAACCCTGGGCATGGCAGGGTGCTCAAGGGGGCCTGGACCCGCCCACTTCCGCTTTGGGGGCCAGCAACAGTTGCCAGGGCAACCCTGGGCATGGCAGGGGGCTTTAAGGGGGCCTGGACCCGCCCACTTCCGCTTTGGGGGCCAGCAACAGTTGCCAGGGCAACCCTGGGCATGGCAGGGGGCTTTAAGGGGGCCTGGACCCGCCCACTTCCGCTTTGGGGGCCAGCAACAGTTGCCAGGGCAACCCTGGGCATGGCAGGGGGCTGTAAGGGGGCCTGGACCCGCCCACTTCCGCTTTGGGGGCCAGCAACAGTTGCCAGGGCAACCCTGGGCATGGCAGGGGGCTCAAGGGGGCCTGGACCCGCCCACTTCCGCTTTGGGGGCCAGCAACAGTTGCCAGGGCAACCCTGGGCATGGCAGGGGGCTCAAGGGGGCCTGGACCCGCCCACTTCCGCTTTGGGGGCCAGCAACAGTTGCCAGGGCAACCCTGGGCATGGCAGGGGGCTCAAGGGGGCCTGGACCCGCCCACTTCCGCTCTGGGGGCCAGCAACAGTTGCCAGGGCAACCCTGGGCATGGCAGGGGGCTCAAGGGGGCCTGGACCCGCCCACTTCCGCTTTGGGGGCCAGCAACAGTTGCCAGGGCAACCCTGGGCATGGCAGGGGGCTTTAAGGGGGCCTGGAGCCGCCCACTTCCGCTTTGGGGGCCAGCAACAGTTGCCATGGCAACCCTGGGCATGGCAGGGGGCTCAAGGGGGCCTGGACTCGCCCACTTCCGCTTTGGGGGCCAGCAACAGTTGCCAGGGCAACCCTGGGCATGGCAGGGGGCTTTAAGGGGGCCTGGACCCGCCCACTTCCGCTTTGGGGGCCAGCAACAGTTGCCAGGGCAACCCTGGGCATGGCAGGGTGCTCAAGGGGGCCTGGACCCGCCCACTTCCGCTTTGGGGGCCAGCAACAGTTGCCAGGGCAACCCTGGGCATGGCAGGGGGCTTTAAGGGGGCCTGGACCCGCCCACTTCCGCTTTGGGGGCCAGCAACAGTTGCCAGGGCAACCCTGGGCATGGCAGGGTGCTCAAGGGGGCCTGGACCCGCCCACTTCCGCTTTGGGGGCCAGCAACAGTTGCCAGGGCAACTCTGGGCATGGCAAGGGGCTTTAAAGGGGCCTGGACCCGCCCACTTCCGCTTTGGGGGCCAGCAACAGTTGCCAGGGCAACCCTGGGCATGGCAGTGTGCTCAAGGGGGCCTGGACCCGCCCACTTCCGCTTTGGGGGCCAGCAACAGTTGCCAGGGCAACCCTGGGCATGGCAGGGGGCTTTAAGGGGGCCTGGACCCGCCCACTTCCGCTTTGGGGGCCAGCAACAGTTGCCAGGGCAACCCTGGGCATGGCAGGGTGCTTAAGGGGGCCTGGACCCGCCCACTTCCGCTTTGGGGGCCAGCAACAGTTGCCAGGGCAACCCTGGGCATGGCAGGGGGCTTTAAGGGGGCCTGGACCCGCCCACTTCCGCTTTGGGGGCCAGCAACAGTTGCAAGGGCAACCCTGGGCATGGCAGGGGGCTTTAAGGGGGCCTGGACCCGCCCACTTCCGCTTTGGGGGCTAGCAACAGTTGCCAGGGCCACCCTGGGCATGGCAGGAGGCTTTAAGGGGGCCTGGACCCGCCCACTTCCGCTTTGGGGGCCAGCAACAGTTGCCAGGGCAACCCTGGGCATGGCAGGGGGCTTTAAGGGGGCCTGGACCCGCCCACTTCCGCTTTGGGGGCCAGCAACAGTTGCCAGGGCAACCCTGGGCATGGCAGGGGGCTTTAAGGGGGCCTGGACCCGCCCACTTCCGCTTTGGGGGCTAGCAACAGTTGCCAGGGCAACCCTGGGCATGGCAGGAGGCTTTAAGGGGGCCTGGACCCGCCCACTTCCGCTTTGGGGGCCAGCACTAGTTGCCAGGGCAACCCTGGGCATGGCAGGAGGCTTTAAGGGGGCCTGGACCCGCCCACTTCCGCTTTGGGGGCCAGCAACAGTTGCCAGGGCAACCCTGGGCATGGCAGGGGGCTCAAGGGGGCCTGGACCCGCCCACTTCCACTTTGGGGGCCAGCAACAGTTGCCAGGGCAACCCTGGGCATGGCAGGGGGCTTTAAGGGGGCCTGGACCCGCCCACTTCCGCTTTGGGGGGCAGCAACAGTTGCCAGGGCAACCCTGGGCATGGCAGGGGGCTCAAGGGGGCCTGGACCCGCCCACTTCCGCTTTGGGGGCCAGCAACAGTTGCCAGGGCAACCCTGGGCATGGCAGGGGGCTTTAAGGGGGCCTGGACCCGCCCACTTCCGCTTTGGGGGCCAGCAACAGTTGCCAGGGCAACCCTGGGCATGGCAGGGGGCTTTAAGGGGGCCTTGACCCGCCCACTTCCGCTTTGGGGGCCAGCAACAGTTGCCAGGGCAACCCTGGGCATGGCAGGGTGCTTTAAGGGGGCCTGGACCCGCCCACTTCCGCTTTGGGGGCCAGCAACAGTTGCCAGGGCAACCCTGGGCATGGCAGGGGGCTTTAAGGGGGCCTGGACCCGCCCACTTCCGCTTTGGGGGCCAGCAACAGTTGCCAGGGCAACCCTGGGCATGGCAGGGGGCTTTAAGGGGGCCTGGACCCGCCCACTTCCGCTTTGGGGGCCAGCAACAGTTGCCAGGGCAACCTTGGGCATGGCATGGTGCTCAAGGGGGCCTGGACCCGCCCACTTCCGCTTTGGGGGCCAGCAACAGTTGCCAGGGCAACCCTGGGCATGGCAGGGGGCTTTAAGGGGGCCTTGACCCGCCCACTTCCGCTTTGGGGGCCAGCAACAGTTGCCAGGGCAACCCTGGGCATGGCAGGGGGCTCAAGGGGGCCTGGACCCGCCCACTTCCGCTTTGGGGGCCAGCAACAGTTGCCAGGGCAACCCTGGGCATGGCAGGGGGCTTTAAGGGGGCCTGGACCCGCCCACTTCCGCTTTGGGGGCCAGCAACAGTTGCCAGGGCAACCCTGGGCATGGCAGGGGGCTTTAAGGGGGCCTGGACCCGCCCACTTCCGCTTTGGGGGCCAGCAACAGTTGCCAGGGCAACCCTGGGCCTGGCAGGGGGCTTTAAGGGGGCCTGGACCCGCCCACTTCCGCTTTGGGGGCCAGCAACAGTTGCCAGGGCAACCCTGGGCATGGCAGGGGGCTTTAAGGGGGCCTGGACCCGCCCACTTCCGCTTTGGGGGCCAGCAACAGTTGCCAGGGCAACCCTTGGCATGGCAGGGTGCTCAAGGGGGCCTGGACCCGCCCACTTCCGCTTTGGGGGCCAGCAACAGTTGCCATGGCAACCCTGGGCATGGCAGGGGGCTTTAAGGGGGCCTGGACCCGCCCACTTCCGCTTTGGGGGCCAGCAACAGTTGCCAGGGCAACCCTGGGCATGGCAGGGGGCTTTAAGGGGGCCTGGACCCGCCCACTTCCGCTTTGGGGGCCAGCAACAGTTGCCAGGGCAACCCTGGGCCTGGCAGGGGGCTTTAAGGGGGCCTGGACCCGCCCACTTCCGCTTTGGGGGCCAGCACTAGTTGCCAGGGCAACCCTGGGCATAGCAGGAGGCTTTAAGGGGGCCTGGACCCGCCCACTTCCGCTTTGGGGGCCAGCAACAGTTGCCAGGGCAACCCTGGGCATGGCAGGGGGCTCAAGGGGGCCTGGACCCGCCCACTTCCGCTTTGGGGGCCAGCAACAGTTGCCAGGGCAACCCTGGGCATGGCAGGGGGCTTTAAGGGGGCCTGGACCCGCCCACTTCCGCTTTGGGGGCCAGCAACAGTTGCCAGGGCAACCCTGGGCATGGCAGGGGGCTTTAAGGGGGCCTTGACCCGCCCACTTCCGCTTTGGGGGCCAGCAACAGTTGCCAGGGCAACCCTGGGCATGGCAGGGGGCTTTAAGGGGGCCTGGACCCGCCCACTTCCGCTTTGGGGGCCAGCAACAGTTGCCAGGGCAACCCTGGGCATGGCAGGGGGCTTTAAGGGGGCCTGGACCCGCCCACTTCCGCTTTGGGGGCCAGCAACAGTTGCCAGGGCAACCTTGGGCATGGCATGGTGCTCAAGGGGGCCTGGACCCGCCCACTTCCGCTTTGGGGGCCAGCAACAGTTGCCAGGGCAACCCTGGGCATGGCAGGGGGCTTTAAGGGGGCCTTGACCCGCCCACTTCCGCTTTGGGGGCCAGCAACAGTTGCCAGGGCAACCCTGGGCATGGCAGGGGGCTCAAGGGGGCCTGGACCCGCCCACTTCCGCTTTGGGGGCCAGCAACAGTTGCCAGGGCAACCCTGGGCATGGCAGGGGGCTTTAAGGGGGCCTGGACCCGCCCACTTCCGCTTTGGGGGCCAGCAACAGTTGCCAGGGCAACCCTGGGCATGGCAGGGGGCTTTAAGGGGGCCTGGACCCGCCCACTTCCGCTTTGGGGGCCAGCAACAGTTGCCAGGGCAACCTTGGGCATGGCATGGTGCTCAAGGGGGCCTGGACCCGCCCACTTCCGCTTTGGGGGCCAGCAACAGTTGCCAGGGCAACCCTGGGCATGGCAGGGGGCTTTAAGGGGGCCTTGACCCGCCCACTTCCGCTTTGGGGGCCAGCAACAGTTGCCAGGGCAACCCTGGGCATGGCAGGGGGCTCAAGGGGGCCTGGACCCGCCCACTTCCGCTTTGGGGGCCAGCAACAGTTGCCAGGGCAACCCTGGGCATGGCAGGGGGCTTTAAGGGGGCCTGGACCCGCCCACTTCCGCTTTGGGGGCCAGCAACAGTTGCCAGGGCAACCCTGGGCATGGCAGGGGGCTTTAAGGGGGCCTGGACCCGCCCACTTCCGCTTTGGGGGCCAGCAACAGTTGCCAGGGCAACCCTGGGCATGGCAGGGGGCTTTAAGGGGGCCTGGACCCGCCCACTTCCGCTTTGGGGGCCAGCAACAGTTGCCAGGGCAACCTTGGGCATGGCATGGTGCTCAAGGGGGCCTGGACCCGCCCACTTCCGCTTTGGGGGCCAGCAACAGTTGCCAGGGCAACCCTGGGCATGGCAGGGGGCTTTAAGGGGGCCTTGACCCGCCCACTTCCGCTTTGGGGGCCAGCAACAGTTGCCAGGGCAACCCTGGGCATGGCAGGGGGCTCAAGGGGGCCTGGACCCGCCCACTTCCGCTTTGGGGGCCAGCAACAGTTGCCAGGGCAACCCTGGGCATGGCAGGGGGCTTTAAGGGGGCCTGGACCCGCCCACTTCCGCTTTGGGGGCCAGCAACAGTTGCCAGGGCAACCCTGGGCATGGCAGGGGGCTTTAAGGGGGCCTGGACCCGCCCACTTCCGCTTTGGGGGCCAGCAACAGTTGCCAGGGCAACCCTGGGCCTGGCAGGGGGCTTTAAGGGGGCCTGGACCCGCCCACTTCCGCTTTGGGGGCCAGCAACAGTTGCCAGGGCAACCCTGGGCATGGCAGGGGGCTTTAAGGGGGCCTGGACCCGCCCACTTCCGCTTTGGGGGCCAGCAACAGTTGCCAGGGCAACCCTTGGCATGGCAGGGTGCTCAAGGGGGCCTGGACCCGCCCACTTCCGCTTTGGGGGCCAGCAACAGTTGCCATGGCAACCCTGGGCATGGCAGGGGGCTTTAAGGGGGCCTGGACCCGCCCACTTCCGCTTTGGGGGCCAGCAACAGTTGCCAGGGCAACCCTGGGCATGGCAGGGGGCTTTAAGGGGGCCTGGACCCGCCCACTTCCGCTTTGGGGGCCAGCAACAGTTGCCAGGGCAACCCTGGGCCTGGCAGGGGGCTTTAAGGGGGCCTGGACCCGCCCACTTCCGCTTTGGGGGCCAGCACTAGTTGCCAGGGCAACCCTGGGCATAGCAGGAGGCTTTAAGGGGGCCTGGACCCGCCCACTTCCGCTTTGGGGGCCAGCAACAGTTGCCAGGGCAACCCTGGGCATGGCAGGGGGCTCAAGGGGGCCTGGACCCGCCCACTTCCACTTTGGGGGCCAGCAACAGTTGCCAGGGCAACCCTGGGCATGGCAGGGTGCTCAAGGGGGCCTGGACCCGCCCACTTCCGCTTTGGGGGGCAGCAACAAGCAACCCTGGGCATGGCAGGGGGCTTTAAGGGGGCCTGGACCCGCCCACTTCCGCTTTGGGGGCCAGCAACAGTTGCCAGGGCAACCCTGTGCATGGCAGGGGGCTCAAGGGGGCCTGGACCCGCCCACTTCCGCTTTGAGGGCCAGCAACAGTTGCCAGGGCAACCCTTGGCATGGCAGGGTGCTCAAGGGGGCCTGGACCCGCCCACTTCCGCTTTGGGGGCCAGCAACAGTTGCCAGGGCAACCCTGGGCATGGCAGGGGGCTTTAAGGGGGCCTGGACCCGCCCACTTCCGCTTTGGGGGCCAGCAACAGTTGCCAGGGCAACCCTGGGCATGGAAGGGGGCTCAAGGGGGCCTGGACCCGCCCACTTCCGCTTTGGGGGCCAGCAACAGTTGCCAGGGCAACCCTGGGCATGGCAGGGGGCTTTTAGGGGGCCTGGACCCGCCCACTTCAGCTTTGGGGGCCAGCAACAGTTGCCAGGGCAACCCTTGGCATGGCAGGGTGCTCAAGGGGGCCTGGACCCGCCCACTTCCGCTTTGGGGGCCAGCAACAGTTGCCAGGGCAACCCTGGGCATGGCAGGGGGCTTTAAGGGGGCCTGGACCCGCCCACTTCCGCTTTGGGGGCCAGCAACAGTTGCCAGGGCAACCCTGGGCATGGCAGGGTGCTCAAGGGGGCCTGGACCCGCCCACTTCCGCTTTGGGGGGCAGCAACAAGCAACCCTGGGCATGGCAGGGGGCTTTAAGGGGGCCTGGACCCGCCCACTTCCGCTTTGGGGGCCAGCAACAGTTGCCAGGGCAACCCTGGGCATGGCAGGGGGCTTTAAGGGGGCCTGGACCCGATCACTTCCGCTTTGGGGCCAGCAACAGTTGCCAGGGCAACCCTGGGCATGGCAGGGGGCTTTAAGGGGGCCTGGACCCGCCCACTTCCGCTTTGGGGGCCAGCAACAGTTGCCAGGGCAACCCTGGGCATGGCAGGGGGCTCAAGGGGGCCTGGACCCGCCCACTTCCGCTTTGGGGGCCAGCAACAGTTGCCAGGGCAACCCTGGGCATGGCAGGGGGCTTTAAGGGGGCCTGGACCCGCCCACTTCCGCTTTGGGGGCCAGCAACAGTTGCCAGGGCAACCCTGGGCATGGCAGGGGGCTTTAAGGGGGCCTGGACCCGCCCACTTCCGCTTTGGGGGCCAGCAACAGTTGCCAGGGCAACCCTGGGCCTGGCAGGGGGCTTTAAGGGGGCCTGGACCCGCCCACTTCCGCTTTGGGGGCCAGCAACAGTTGCCAGGGCAACCCTGGGCATGGCAGGGGGCTTTAAGGGGGCCTGGACCAGCCCACTTCCGCTTTGGGGGCCAGCAACAGTTGCCAGGGCAACCCTGGGCATGGCAGGGTGCTCAAGGGGGCCTGGACCCGCCCACTTCCGCTTTGGGGGCCAGCAACAGTTGCCAGGGCAACCCTGGGCATGGCAGGGGGCTTTAAGGGGGCCTGGACCCGCCCACTTCCGCTTTGGGGGCCAGCAACAGTTGCCAGGGCAACCCTGGGCATGGCAGGGGGCTTTAAGGGGGCCTGGACCCGCCCACTTCCGCTTTGGGGGCCAGCAACAGTTGCCAGGGCAACCCTTGGCATGGCAGGGTGCTCAAGGGGGCCTGGACCCGCCCACTTCCGCTTTGGGGGCCAGCAACAGTTGCCATGGCAACCCTGGGCATGGCAGGGGGCTTTAAGGGGGCCTGGACCCGCCCACTTCCGCTTTGGGGGCCAGCAACAGTTGCCAGGGCAACCCTGGGCATGGCAGGGGGCTTTAAGGGGGCCTGGACCCGCCCACTTCCGCTTTGGGGGCCAGCAACAGTTGCCAGGGCAACCCTGGGCCTGGCAGGGGGCTTTAAGGGGGCCTGGACCCGCCCACTTCCGCTTTGGGGGCCAGCAACAGTTGCCAGGGCAACCCTGGGCATGGCAGGGGGCTTTAAGGGGGCCTGGACCCGCCCACTTCCGCTTTGGGGGCCAGCAACAGTTGCCAGGGCAACCCTGGGCATGGCAGGGTGCTCAAGGGGGCCTGGACCCGCCCACTTCCGCTTTGGGGGCCAGCAACAGTTGCCAGGGCAACCCTGGGCATGGCAGGGGGCTTTAAGGGGGCCTGGACCCGCCCACTTCCGCTTTGGGGGCCAGCAACAGTTGCCAGGGCAACCCTGGGCATGGCAGGGGGCTTTAAGGGTCCTGGACCCGCCCACTTCCGCTTTGGGGGCCAGCAACAGTTGCCAGGGCAACCCTGGGCATGGCAGGGGGCTTTAAGGGGGCCTAGACCCGCCCACTTCCGCTTTGGGGGCCAGCAACAGTTGCCAGGGCAACTCTGGGCATGGCAAGGGGCTTTAAAGGGGCCTGGACCCGCCCACTTCCGCTTTGGGGGCCAGCAACAGTTGCCAGGGCAACCCTGGGCATGGCAGGAGGCTTTAAGGGGGCCTGGACCCGCCCACTTCCGCTTTGGGGGCCAGCAACAGTTGCCAGGGAAACCCTGGGCATGGCAGGGTGCTCAAGGGGGCCTGGACCCGCCCACTTCCGCTTTGGGGGCCAGCAACAGTTGCCAGGGCAACCCTGGGCATGGCAGGGGGCTTTAAGGGGGCCTGGACCCGCCCACTTCCGCTTTGGGGGCCAGCAACAGTTGCCAGGGCAACCCTGGGCATGGCAGGGGGCTTTAAGGGGGCCTGGACCCGCCCACTTCCGCTTTGGGGGCCAGCAACAGTTGCCAGGGCAACCCTGGGCATGGCAGGGGGCTGTAAGGGGGCCTGGACCCGCCCACTTCCGCTTTGGGGGCCAGCAACAGTTGCCAGGGCAACCCTGGGCATGGCAGGGGGCTCAAGGGGGCCTGGACCCGCCCACTTCCGCTTTGGGGGCCAGCAACAGTTGCCAGGGCAACCCTGGGCATGGCAGGGGGCTCAAGGGGGCCTGGACCCGCCCACTTCCGCTTTGGGGGCCAGCAACAGTTGCCAGGGCAACCCTGGGCATGGCAGGGGGCTCAAGGGGGCCTGGACCCGCCCACTTCCGCTCTGGGGGCCAGCAACAGTTGCCAGGGCAACCCTGGGCATGGCAGGGGGCTCAAGGGGGCCTGGACCCGCCCACTTCCGCTTTGGGGGGCAGCAACAGTTGCCAGGGCAACCCTGGGCATGGCAGGGGGCTTTAAGGGGGCCTGGAGCCGCCCACTTCCGCTTTGGGGGCCAGCAACAGTTGCCATGGCAACCCTGGGCATGGCAGGGGGCTCAAGGGGGCCTGGACCCGCCCACTTCCGCTTTGGGGGCCAGCAACAGTTGCCAGGGCAACCCTGGGCATGGCAGAGGGCTTTAAGGGGGCCTGGACCCGCCCACTTCCGCTTTGGGGGCCAGCAACAGTTGCCAGGGCAACCCTGGGCATGGCAGGGTGCTCAAGGGGGCCTGGACCCGCCCACTTCCGCTTTGGGGGCCAGCAACAGTTGCCAGGGCAACCCTGGGCATGGCAGGGGGCTTTAAGGGGGCCTGGACCCGCCCACTTCCGCTTTGGGGGCCAGCAACAGTTGCCAGGGCAACCCTGGGCATGGCAGGGGGCTTTAAGGGGGCCTGGACCCGCCCACTTCCGCTTTGGGGGCTAGCAACAGTTGCCAGGGCAACCCTGGGCATGGCAGGAGGCTTTAAGGGGGCCTGGACCCGCCCACTTCCGCTTTGGGGGCCAGCAACAGTTGCCAGGGCAACCCTGGGCATGGCAGGGGGCTTTAAGGGGGCCTGGACCCGCCCACTTCCGCTTTGGGGGCCAGCAACAGTTGCCAGGGCAACCCTGGGCATGGCAGGGGGCTTTAAGGGGGCCTGGACCCGCCCACTTCCGCTTTGGGGGCTAGCAACAGTTGCCAGGGCAACCCTGGGCATGGCAGGAGGCTTTAAGGGGGCCTGGACCCGCCCACTTCCGCTTTGGGGGCCAGCACTAGTTGCCAGGGCAACCCTGGGCATGGCAGGAGGCTTTAAGGGGGCCTGGACCCGCCCACTTCCGCTTTGGGGGCCAGCAACAGTTGCCAGGGCAACCCTGGGCATGGCAGGGGGCTCAAGGGGGCCTGGACCCGCCCACTTCCACTTTGGGGGCCAGCAACAGTTGCCAGGGCAACCCTGGGCATGGCAGGGGGCTTTAAGGGGGCCTGGACCCGCCCACTTCCGCTTTGGGGGGCAGCAACAGTTGCCAGGGCAACCCTGGGCATGGCAGGGGGCTCAAGGGGGCCTGGACCCGCCCACTTCCGCTTTGGGGGGCAGCAACAGTTGCCAGGGCAACCCTGGGCAATGCAGGGGGCTCAAGGGGGCCTGGACCCGCCCACTTTCGCTTTGGGGGGCAGCAACAGTTGCCAGGGCAACCCTGGGCATGGCAGGGGGCTTTAAGGGGGCCTTGACCCGCCCACTTCCGCTTTGGGGGCCAGCAACAGTTGCCAGGGCAACCCTGGGCATGGCAGGGGGCTTTAAGGGGGCCTGGACCCGCCCACTTTCGCTTTGGGGGCCAGCAACAGTTGCCAGGGCAACCCTGGGCATGGCAGGGGGCTTTAAGGGGGCCTGGACCCGCCCACTTCCGCTTTGGGGGCCAGCAACAGTTGCCAGGGCAACCTTGGGCATGGCATGGTGCTCAAGGGGGCCTGGACCCGCCCACTTCCGCTTTGGGGGCCAGCAACAGTTGCCAGGGCAACCCTGGGCATGGCAGGGGGCTTTAAGGGGGCCTTGACCCGCCCACTTCCGCTTTGGGGGCCAGCAACAGTTGCCAGGGCAACCCTGGGCATGGCAGGGGGCTCAAGGGGGCCTGGACCCGCCCACTTCCGCTTTGGGGGCCAGCAACAGTTGCCAGGGCAACCCTGGGCATGGCAGGGGGCTTTAAGGGGGCCTGGACCCGCCCACTTCCGCTTTGGGGGCCAGCAACAGTTGCCAGGGCAACCCTGGGCATGGCAGGGGGCTTTAAGGGGGCCTGGACCCGCCCACTTCCGCTTTGGGGGCCAGCAACAGTTGCCAGGGCAACCCTGGGCCTGGCAGGGGGCTTTAAGGGGGCCTGGACCCGCCCACTTCCGCTTTGGGGGCCAGCAACAGTTGCCAGGGCAACCCTGGGCATGGCAGGGGGCTTTAAGGGGGCCTGGACCCGCCCACTTCCGCTTTGGGGGCCAGCAACAGTTGCCAGGGCAACCCTTGGCATGGCAGGGTGCTCAAGGGGGCCTGGACCCGCCCACTTCCGCTTTGGGGGCCAGCAACAGTTGCCATGGCAACCCTGGGCATGGCAGGGGGCTTTAAGGGGGCCTGGACCCGCCCACTTCCGCTTTGGGGGCCAGCAACAGTTGCCAGGGCAACCCTGGGCATGGCAGGGGGCTTTAAGGGGGCCTGGACCCGCCCACTTCCGCTTTGGGGGCCAGCAACAGTTGCCAGGGCAACCCTGGGCCTGGCAGGGGGCTTTAAGGGGGCCTGGACCCGCCCACTTCCGCTTTGGGGGCCAGCACTAGTTGCCAGGGCAACCCTGGGCATAGCAGGAGGCTTTAAGGGGGCCTGGACCCGCCCACTTCCGCTTTGGGGGCCAGCAACAGTTGCCAGGGCAACCCTGGGCATGGCAGGGGGCTCAAGGGGGCCTGGACCCGCCCACTTCCACTTTGGGGGCCAGCAACAGTTGCCAGGGCAACCCTGGGCATGGCAGGGGGCTTTAAGGGGGCCTGGACCCGCCCACTTCCGCTTTGGGGGGCAGCAACAGTTGCCAGGGCAACCCTGGGCATGGCAGGGGGCTCAAGGGGGCCTGGACCCGCCCACTTCCGCTTTGGGGGGCAGCAACAGTTGCCAGGGCAACCCTGGGCATGGCAGTGGGCTTTAAGGGGGCCTTGACCCGCCCACTTCCGCTTTGGGGGCCAGCAACAGTTGCCAGGGCAACCCTGGGCATGGCAGGGGGCTTTAAGGGGCCCTGGACCCGCCCACTTCCGCTTTGGGGGCCAGCAACAGTTGCCAGGGCAACCCTGGGCATGGCAGGGGGCTTTAAGGGGGCCTGGACCCGCCCACTTCCGCTTTGGGGGCCAGCACTAGTTGCCAGGGCAACCCTGGGCATGGCAGGAGGCTTTAAGGGGGCCTGGACCCGCCCACTTCCGCTTTGGGGGCCAGCAACAGTTGCCAGGGCAACCCTGGGCATGGCAGGGGGCTCAAGGGGGCCTGGACCCGCCCACTTCCACTTTGGGGGCCAGCAACAGTTGCCAGGGCAACCCTGGGCATGGCAGGGGGCTTTAAGGGGGCCTGGACCCGCCCACTTCCGCTTTGGGGGGCAGCAACAGTTGCCAGGGCAACCCTGGGCATGGCAGGGGGCTCAAGGGGGCCTGGACCCGCCCACTTCCGCTTTGGGGGGCAGCAACAGTTGCCAGGGCAACCCCGGGCATGGCAGGGGGCTTTAAGGGGGCCTTGACCCGCCCACTTCCGCTTTGGGGGCCAGCAACAGTTGCCAGGGCAACCCTGGGCATGGCAGGGGGCTTTAAGGGGGCCTGGACCCGCCCACTTCCGCTTTGGGGGCCAGCAACAGTTGCCAGGGCAACCCTGGGCATGGCAGGGGGCTTTAAGGGGGCCTGGACCCGCCCACTTCCGCTTTGGGGGCCAGCAACAGTTGCCAGGGCAACTCTGGGCATGGCAAGGGGCTTTAAAGGGGCCTGGACCCGCCCACTTCCGCTTTGGGGGCCAGCAACAGTTGCCAGGGCAACCCTGGGCATGGCAGTGTGCTCAAGGGGGCCTGGACCCGCCCACTTCCGCTTTGGGGGCCAGCAACAGTTGCCAGGGCAACCCTGGGCATGGCAGGGGGCTTTAAGGGGGCCTGGACCCGCCCACTTCCGCTTTGGGGGCCAGCAACAGTTGCCAGGGCAACCTTGGGCATGGCAGGGTGCTCAAGGGGGCCTGGACCCGCCCACTTCCGCTTTGGGGGCCAGCAACAGTTGCCAGGGCAACCCTGGGCATGGCAGGGGGCTTTAAGGGGGCCTTGACCCGCCCACTTCCGCTTTGGGGGCCAGCAACAGTTGCCAGGGCAACCCTGGGCATGGCCGGGGGCTCAAGGGGGCCTGGACCCGCCCACTTCCGCTTTAGGGGCCAGCAACAGTTGCCAGGGCAACCCTGGGCATGGCAGGGGGCTTTAAGGGGGCCTGGACCCGCCCACTTTCGCTTTGGGGGCCAGCAACAGTTGCCAGGGCAACCCTGGGCATGGCAGGGTGCTCAAGGGGGCCTGGACCCGCCCACTTCCGCTTTGGGGGCCAGCAACAGTTGCCAGGGCAACCCTTGGCATGGCAGGGTGCTCAAGGGGGCCTGGACCCGCCCACTTCCGCTTTGGGGGCCAGCAACAGTTGCCATGGCAACCCTGGGCATGGCAGGGGGCTTTAAGGGGGCCTGGACCCGCCCACTTCCGCTTTGGGGGCCAGCAACAGTTGCCAGGGCAACCCTGGGCATGGCAGGGGGCTTTAAGGGGGCCTGGACCCGCCCACTTCCGCTTTGGGGGCCAGCAACAGTTGCCAGGGCAACCCTGGGCATGGCAGGGTGCTCAAGGGGGCCTGGACCCGCCCACTTCCGCTTTGGGGGCCAGCAACAGTTGCCAGGGCAACCCTGGGCATGGCAGGGTGCTCAAGGGGGCCTGGACCCGCCCACTTCCGCTTTGGGGGCCAGCAACAGTTGCCAGGGCAACCCTGGGCATGGCAGGGTGCTCAAGGGGGCCTGGACCCGCCCACTTCCGCTTTGGGGGCCAGCAACAGTTGCCAGGGCAACCCTGGGCATGGCAGGGTGCTCAAGGGGGCCTGGACCCGCCCACTTCCGCTTTGGGGGCCAGCAACAGTTGCCAGGGCAACCCTGGGCATGGCAGGGGGCTTTAAGGGGGCCTGGACCCGCCCACTTCCGCTTTGGGGGCCAGCAACAGTTGCCAGGGCAACTCTGGGCATGGCACTCAAGGGGGCCTGGACCCGCCCACTTCCGCTTTGGGGGGCAGCAACAGTTGCCAGGGCAACCCTGGGCATGACAGGGGGCTTTAAGGGGGCCTGGACCCGCCCACTTCCGCTTTGGGGGCCAGCAACAGTTGCCAGGGCAACCCTGGGCATGGCAGGAGGCTTTAAGGGGGCCTGGACCCGCCCACTTCCGCTTTGGGGGCCAGCAACAGTTGCCAGGGAAACCCTGGGCATGGCAGGGGGCTTTAAGGGGGCCTGGACCCGCCCACTTCCGCTTTGGGGGCCAGCAACAGTTGCCAGGGCAACCCTTGGCATGGCAGGGTGCTCAAGGGGGCCTGGACCCGCCCACTTCCGCTTTGGGGGCCAGCAACAGTTGCCATGGCAACCCTGGGCATGGCAGGGGGCTTTAAGGGGGCCTGGACCCGCCCACTTCCGCTTTGGGGGCCAGCAACAGTTGCCAGGGCAACCCTGGGCATGGCAGGGGGCTTTAAGGGGGCCTGGACCCGCCCACTTCCGCTTTGGGGGCCAGCACTAGTTGCCAGGGCAACCCTGGGCATAGCAGGAGGCTTTAAGGGGGCCTGGACCCGCCCACTTCCGCTTTGGGGGCCAGCAACAGTTGCCAGGGCAACCCTGGGCATGGCAGGGGGCTTTAAGGGGGCCTGGACCCGCCCACTTCCGCTTTGGGGGCTAGCAACAGTTGCCAGGGAAACCCTGGGCATGGCAGGAGGCTTTAAGGGGGCCTGGACCCGCCCACTTCCGCTTTGGGGGCCAGCACTAGTTGCCAGGGCAACCCTGGGCATGGCAGGAGGCTTTAAGGGGGCCTGGACCCGCCCACTTCCGCTTTGGGGGCCAGCAACAGTTGCCAGGGCAACCCTGGGCATGGCAGGGGGCTCAAGGGGGCCTGGACCCGCCCACTTCCGCTTTGGGGACCAGCAACAGTTGCCAGGGCAACCCTGGGCATGGCAGGGGGCTTTAAGGGGGCCTGGACCCGCCCACTTCCGCTTTGGGGGCCAGCAACAGTTGCCAGGGCAACCCTGGGCATGGCAGGGGGCTCAAGGGGGCCTGGACCCGCCCACTTCCGCTTTGGGGGCCAGCAACAGTTGCCAGGGCAACCCTGGGCATGGCAGGGGGCTTTAAGGGGGCCTGGACCCGCCCACTTCCGCTTTGGGGGGCAGCAACAGTTGCCAGGGCAACCCTGGGCATGGCAGGGGGCTCAAGGGGGCCTGGACCCGCCCACTTCCGCTTTGGGGGGCAGCAACAGTTGCCAGGGCAACCCTGGGCATGGCAGGGGGCTTTAAGGGGGCCTTGACCCGCCCACTTCCGCTTTGGGGGCCAGCAACAGTTGCCAGGGCAACCCTGGGCATGGCAGGGGGCTTTAAGGGGGCCTGGACCCGCCCACTTCCGCTTTGGGGGCCAGCAACAGTTGCCAGGGCAACCCTGGGCATGGCAAGGGGCTTTAAAGGGGCCTGGACCCGCCCACTTCCGCTTTGGGGGCCAGCGACAGTTGCCAGGGCAACCCTGGGCATGGCAGGGTGCTCAAGAGGGCCTGGACCCGCCCACTTCCGCTTTGGGGGCCAGCAACAGTTGCCAGGGCAACCCTTGGCATTGCAGGGTGCTCAAGGGGGCCTGGACCCGCCCACTTCCGCTTTGGGGGCCAGCAACAGTTGCCAGGGCAACCCTGGGCATGGCAGGGGGCTTTAAGGGGGCCTGGACCCGCCCACTTCCGCTTTGGGGGCCAGCAACAGTTGCCAGGGCAACCCTGGGCATGGCAGGGGGCTTTAAGGGGGCCTGGACCCGCCCACTTCCGCTTTGGGGGCCAGCAACAGTTGCCAGGGCAACCCTGGGCATGGCAGGGGGCTCAAGGGGGCCTGGACCCGCCCACTTCCGCTTTGGGGGCCAGCAACAGTTGCCAGGGCAACCCTGGGCATGGCAGGGGGCTTTAAGGGGGCCTGGACCCGCCCACTTCCGCTTTGGGGGCCAGCAACAGTTGCCAGGGCAACCCTGGGCATGGCAGGGGGCTCAAGGGGGCTTCGACCCGCCCACTTCCGCTTTGGGGGGCAGCAACAGTTGCCAGGGCAACCCTGGGCATGGCAGGGGGCTTTAAGGGGGCCTTGACCCGCCCACTTCCGCTTTGGGGGCCAGCAACAGTTGCCAGGGCAACCCTGGGCATGGCAGGGGGCTTTAAGGGGGCCTGGACCCGCCCACTTCCGCTTTGGGGGCCAGCAACAGTTGCCAGGGCAACCCTGGGCATGGCAGGGGGCTTTAAGGGGGCCTGGACCCGCCCACTTCCGCTTTGGGGGCCAGCAACAGTTGCCAGGGCAACTCTGGGCATGGCAAGGGGCTTTAAAGGGGCCTGGACCCGCCCACTTCCGCTTTGGGGGCCAGCAACAGTTGCCAGGGCAACCCTGGGCATGGCAGTGTGCTCAAGGGGGCCTGGACCCGCCCACTTCCGCTTTGGGGGCCAGCAACAGTTGCCAGGGCAACCCTGGGCATGGCAGGGGGCTTTAAGGGGGCCTGGACCCGCCCACTTCCGCTTTGGGGGCCAGCAACAGTTGCAAGGGCAACCTTGGGCATGGCAGGGTGCTCAAGGGGGCCTGGACCCGCCCACTTCCGCTTTGGGGGCCAGCAACAGTTGCCAGGGCAACCCTGGGCATGGCAGGGGGCTTTAAGGGGGCCTTGACCCGCCCACTTCCGCTTTGGGGGCCAGCAACAGTTGCCAGGGCAACCCTGGGCATGGCCGGGGGCTCAAGGGGGCCTGGACCCGCCCACTTCCGCTTTAGGGGCCAGCAACAGTTGCCATGGCAACCCTGGGCATGGCAGGGTGCTCAAGGGGGCCTGGACCCGCCCACTTCCGCTTTGGGGGCCAGCAACAGTTGCCAGGGCAACCCTTGGCATGGCAGGGTGCTCAAGGGGGCCTGGACCCGCCCACTTCCGCTTTGGGGGCCAGCAACAGTTGCCATGGCAACCCTGGGCATGGCAGGGGGCTTTAAGGGGGCCTGGACCCGCCCACTTCCGCTTTGGGGGCCAGCAACAGTTGCCAGGGCAACCCTGGGCATGGCAGGGGGCTTTAAGGGGGCCTGGACCCGCCCACTTCCGCTTTGGGGGCCAGCAACAGTTGCCAGGGCAACCCTGGGCATGGCAGGGGGCTTTAAGGGGGCCTGGACCCGCCCACTTCCGCTTTGGGGGCCAGCAACAGTTGCCAGGGCAACCCTGGGCATGGCAGGGGGCTCAAGGGGGCCTGGACCCGCCCACTTCCGCTTTGGGGGCCAGCAACAGTTGCCAGGGCAACCCTGGGCATGGCAGGGGGCTTTAAGGGGGCCTGGACCCGCCCACTTCCGCTTTGGGGGCCAGCAACAGTTGCCAGGGCAACCCTGGGCATGGCAGGGGGCTCAAGGGGGCTTCGACCCGCCCACTTCCGCTTTGGGGGGCAGCAACAGTTGCCAGGGCAACCCTGGGCATGGCAGGGGGCTTTAAGGGGGCCTTGACCCGCCCACTTCCGCTTTGGGGGCCAGCAACAGTTGCCAGGGCAACCCTGGGCATGGCAGGGGGCTTTAAGGGGGCCTGGACCCGCCCACTTCCGCTTTGGGGGCCAGCACTAGTTGCCAGGGCAACCCTGGGCATGGCAGGAGGCTTTAAGGGGGCCTGGACCCGCCCACTTCCGCTTTGGGGGCCAGCAACAGTTGCCAGGGCAACCCTGGGCATGGCAGGGGGCTCAAGGGGGCCTGGACCCGCCCACTTCCACTTTGGGGGCCAGCAACAGTTGCCAGGGCAACCCTGGGCATGGCAGGGGGCTTTAAGGGGGCCTGGACCCGCCCACTTCCGCTTTGGGGGGCAGCAACAGTTGCCAGGGCAACCCTGGGCATGGCAGGGGGCTCAAGGGGGCCTGGACCCGCCCACTTCCGCTTTGGGGGGCAGCAACAGTTGCCAGGGCAACCCTGGGCATGGCAGGGGGCTTTAAGGGGGCCTTGACCCGCCCACTTCCGCTTTGGGGGCCAGCAACAGTTGCCAGGGCAACCCTGGGCATGGCAGGGGGCTTTAAGGGGGCCTGGACCCGCCCACTTCCGCTTTGGGGGCCAGCAACAGTTGCCAGGGCAACCCTGGGCATGGCAGGGGGCTTTAAGGGGGCCTGGACCCGCCCACTTCCGCTTTGGGGGCCAGCAACAGTTGCCAGGGCAACTCTGGGCATGGCAAGGGGCTTTAAAGGGGCCTGGACCCGCCCACTTCCGCTTTGGGGGCCAGCAACAGTTGCCAGGGCAACCCTGGGCATGGCAGGGGGCTCAAGGGGGCCTGGACCCGCCCACTTCCGCTTTGGGGGCCAGCAACAGTTGCCAGGGCAACCCTGGGCATGGCAGGGGGCTTTAAGGGGGCCTGGACCCGCCCACTTCCGCTTTGGGGGCCAGCAACAGTTGCCAGGGCAACCCTGGGCATGGCAGGGGGCTCAAGGGGGCCTGGACCCGCCCACTTCCGCTTTGGGGGCCAGCAACAGTTGCCAGGGCAACCCTGGGCATGGCAGGGGGCTTTAAGGGGGCCTGGACCCGCCCACTTCCGCTTTGGGGGCAGCAACAGTTGCCAGGGCAACCCTGGGCATGGCAGGGGGCTCAAGGGGGCCTGGACCCGCCCACTTCCGCTTTGGGGGGCAGCAACAGTTGCCAGGGCAACCCTGGGCATGGCAGGGGCTTTAAGGGGGCCTTGACCCGCCCACTTCCGCTTTGGGGGCCAGCAACAGTTGCCAGGGCAACCCTGGGCATGGCAGGGGGCTTTAAGGGGGCCTGGACCCGCCCACTTCCGCTTTGGGGGCCAGCAACAGTTGCCAGGGCAACCCTGGGCATGGCAGGGGGCTTTAAGGGGGCCTGGACCCGCCCACTTCCGCTTTGGGGGCCAGCAACAGTTGCCAGGGCAACCCTGGGCATGGCAAGGGGCTTTAAAGGGGCCTGGACCCGCCCACTTCCGCTTTGGGGGCCAGCGACAGTTGCCAGGGCAACCCTGGGCATGGCAGGGTGCTCAAGAGGGCCTGGACCCGCCCACTTCCGCTTTGGGGGCCAGCAACAGTTGCCAGGGCAACCCTTGGCATTGCAGGGTGCTCAAGGGGGCCTGGACCCGCCCACTTCCGCTTTGGGGGCCAGCAACAGTTGCCAGGGCAACCTGGGCATGGCAGGGGCTTTAAGGGGGCCTGGACCCGCCCACTTCCGCTTTGGGGCCAGCAACAGTTGCCAGGGCAACCCTGGGCATGGCAGGGGGCTTTAAGGGGGCCTGGACCCGCCCACTTCCGCTTTGGGGGCCAGCAACAGTTGCCAGGGCAACCCTGGGCATGGCAGGGGGCTCAAGGGGGCCTGGACCCGCCCACTTCCGCTTTGGGGGCCAGCAACAGTTGCCAGGGCAACCCTGGGCATGGCAGGGGGCTTTAAGGGGCCTGGACCCGCCCACTTCCGCTTTGGGGGCCAGCAACAGTTGCCAGGGCAACCCTGGGCATGGCAGGGGGCTCAAGGGGGCTTCGACCCGCCCACTTCCGCTTTGGGGGGCAGCAACAGTTGCCAGGGCAACCCTGGGCATGGCAGGGGGCTTTAAGGGGGCCTTGACCCGCCCACTTCCGCTTTGGGGGCCAGCAACAGTTGCCAGGGCAACCCTGGGCATGGCAGGGGGCTTTAAGGGGGCCTGGACCCGCCCACTTCCGCTTTGGGGGCCAGCAACAGTTGCCAGGGCAACCCTGGGCATGGCAGGGGGCTTTAAGGGGGCCTGGACCCGCCCACTTCCGCTTTGGGGGCCAGCAACAGTTGCCAGGGCAACTCTGGGCATGGCAAGGGGCTTTAAAGGGGCCTGGACCCGCCCACTTCCGCTTTGGGGGCCAGCAACAGTTGCCAGGGCAACCCTGGGCATGGCAGTGTGCTCAAGGGGGCCTGGACCCGCCCACTTCCGCTTTGGGGGCCAGCAACAGTTGCCAGGGCAACCCTGGGCATGGCAGGGGGCTTTAAGGGGGCCTGGACCCGCCCACTTCCGCTTTGGGGGCCAGCAACAGTTGCAAGGGCAACCTTGGGCATGGCAGGGTGCTCAAGGGGGCCTGGACCCGCCCACTTCCGCTTTGGGGGCCAGCAACAGTTGCCAGGGCAACCCTGGGCATGGCAGGGGGCTTTAAGGGGGCCTTGACCCGCCCACTTCCGCTTTGGGGGCCAGCAACAGTTGCCAGGGCAACCCTGGGCATGGCCGGGGGCTCAAGGGGGCCTGGACCCGCCCACTTCCGCTTTAGGGGCCAGCAACAGTTGCCATGGCAACCCTGGGCATGGCAGGGTGCTCAAGGGGGCCTGGACCCGCCCACTTCCGCTTTGGGGGCCAGCAACAGTTGCCAGGGCAACCCTTGGCATGGCAGGGTGCTCAAGGGGGCCTGGACCCGCCCACTTCCACTTTGGGGGCCAGCAACAGTTGCCATGGCAACCCTGGGCATGGCAGGGGGCTTTAAGGGGGCCTGGACCCGCCCACTTCCGCTTTGGGGGCCAGCAACAGTTGCCAGGGCAACCCTGGGCATGGCAGGGGGCTTTAAGGGGGCCTGGACCCGCCCACTTCCGCTTTGGGGGCCAGCAACAGTTGCCAGGGCAACCCTGGGCATGGCAGGGGGCTTTAAGGGGGCCTGGACCCGCCCACTTCCGCTTTGGGGGCCAGCAACAGTTGCCAGGGCAACCCTGGGCATGGCAGGGGGCTCAAGGGGGCCTGGACCCGCCCACTTCCGCTTTGGGGGCCAGCAACAGTTGCCAGGGCAACCCTGGGCATGGCAGGGGGCTTTAAGGGGGCCTGGACCCGCCCACTTCCGCTTTGGGGGCCAGCAACAGTTGCCAGGGCAACCCTGGGCATGGCAGGGGGCTCAAGGGGCCTGGACCCGCCCACTTCCGCTTTGGGGGCCAGCAACAGTTGCCAGGGCAACCCTGGGCATGGCAGGGGGCTCAAGGGGGCTTCGACCCGCCCACTTCCGCTTTGGGGGGCAGCAACAGTTGCCAGGGCAACCCTGGGCATGGCAGGGGGCTTTAAGGGGGCCTTGACCCGCCCACTTCCGCTTTGGGGGCCAGCAACAGTTGCCAGGGCAACCCTGGGCATGGCAGGGGGCTTTAAGGGGGCCTGGACCCGCCCACTTCCGCTTTGGGGGCCAGCAACAGTTGCCAGGGCAACCCTGGGCATGGCAGGGGGCTTTAAGGGGGCCTGGACCCGCCCACTTCCGCTTTGGGGGCCAGCACTAGTTGCCAGGGCAACCCTGGGCATGGCAGGAGGCTTTAAGGGGGCCTGGACCCGCCCACTTCCGCTTTGGGGGCCAGCAACAGTTGCCAGGGCAACCCTGGGCATGGCAGGGGGCTCAAGGGGGCCTGGACCCGCCCACTTCCACTTTGGGGGCCAGCAACAGTTGCCAGGGCAACCCTGGGCATGGCAGGGGGCTTTAAGGGGGCCTGGACCCGCCCACTTCCGCTTTGGGGGGCAGCAACAGTTGCCAGGGCAACCCTGGGCATGGCAGGGGGCTCAAGGGGGCCTGGACCCGCCCACTTCCGCTTTGGGGGGCAGCAACAGTTGCCAGGGCAACCCTGGGCATGGCAGGGGGCTTTAAGGGGGCCTTGACCCGCCCACTTCCGCTTTGGGGGCCAGCAACAGTTGCCAGGGCAACCCTGGGCATGGCAGGGGGCTTTAAGGGGGCCTGGACCCGCCCACTTCCGCTTTGGGGGCCAGCAACAGTTGCCAGGGCAACCCTGGGCATGGCAGGGGGCTTTAAGGGGGCCTGGACCCGCCCACTTCCGCTTTGGGGGCCAGCAACAGTTGCCAGGGCAACTCTGGGCATGGCAAGGGGCTTTAAAGGGGCCTGGACCCGCCCACTTCCGCTTTGGGGGCCAGCAACAGTTGCCAGGGCAACCCTGGGCATGGCAGTGTGCTCAAGGGGGCCTGGACCCGCCCACTTCCGCTTTGGGGGCCAGCAACAGTTGCCAGGGCAACCCTGGGCATGGCAGGGGGCTTTAAGGGGGCCTGGACCCGCCCACTTCCGCTTTGGGGGCCAGCAACAGTTGCCAGGGCAACCCTGGGCATGGCAGGGGGCTTTAAGGGGGCCTGGACCCGCCCACTTCCGCTTTGGGGGCCAGCACTAGTTGCCAGGGCAACCCTGGGCATAGCAGGAGGCTTTAAGGGGGCCTGGACCCGCCCACTTCCGCTTTGGGGGCCAGCAACAGTTGCCAGGGCAACCCTGGGCATGGCAGGGGGCTTTAAGGGGGCCTGGACCCGCCCACTTCCGCTTTGGGGGCTAGCAACAGTTGCCAGGGAAACCCTGGGCATGGCAGGAGGCTTTAAGGGGGCCTGGACCCGCCCACTTCCGCTTTGGGGGCCAGCACTAGTTGCCAGGGCAACCCTGGGCATGGCAGGAGGCTTTAAGGGGGCCTGGACCCGCCCACTTCCGCTTTGGGGGCCAGCAACAGTTGCCAGGGCAACCCTGGGCATGGCAGGGGGCTCAAGGGGGCCTGGACCCGCCCACTTCCGCTTTGGGGGCCAGCAACAGTTGCCAGGGCAACCCTGGGCATGGCAGGGGGCTTTAAGGGGGCCTGGACCCGCCCACTTCCGCTTTGGGGGCCAGCAACAGTTGCCAGGGCAACCCTGGGCATGGCAGGGGGCTCAAGGGGGCCTGGACCCGCCCACTTCCGCTTTGGGGGCCAGCAACAGTTGCCAGGGCAACCCTGGGCATGGCAGGGGGCTTTAAGGGGGCCTGGACCCGCCCACTTCCGCTTTGGGGGGCAGCAACAGTTGCCAGGGCAACCCTGGGCATGGCAGGGGGCTCAAGGGGGCCTGGACCCGCCCACTTCCGCTTTGGGGGCAGCAACAGTTGCCAGGGCAACCCTGGGCATGGCAGGGGGCTTTAAGGGGGCCTTGACCCGCCCACTTCCGCTTTGGGGGCCAGCAACAGTTGCCAGGGCAACCCTGGGCATGGCAGGGGCTTTAAGGGGGCCTGGACCCGCCCACTTCCGCTTTGGGGGCCAGCAACAGTTGCCAGGGCAACCCTGGGCATGGCAGGGGGCTTTAAGGGGGCCTGGACCCGCCCACTTCCGCTTTGGGGGCCAGCAACAGTTGCCAGGGCAACCCTGGGCATGGCAAGGGGCTTTAAAGGGGCCTGGACCCGCCCACTTCCGCTTTGGGGGCCAGCGACAGTTGCCAGGGCAACCCTGGGCATGGCAGGGTGCTCAAGAGGGCCTGGACCCGCCCACTTCCGCTTTGGGGGCCAGCAACAGTTGCCAGGGCAACCCTTGGCATTGCAGGGTGCTCAAGGGGGCCTGGACCCGCCCACTTCCGCTTTGGGGGCCAGCAACAGTTGCCAGGGCAACCCTGGGCATGGCAGGGGGCTTTAAGGGGGCCTGGACCCGCCCACTTCCGCTTTGGGGGCCAGCAACAGTTGCCAGGGCAACCCTGGGCATGGCAGGGGGCTTTAAGGGGGCCTGGACCCGCCCACTTCCGCTTTGGGGGCCAGCAACAGTTGCCAGGGCAACCCTGGGCATGGCAGGGGGCTCAAGGGGGCCTGGACCCGCCCACTTCCGCTTTGGGGGCCAGCAACAGTTGCCAGGGCAACCCTGGGCATGGCAGGGGGCTTTAAGGGGGCCTGGACCCGCCCACTTCCGCTTTGGGGGCCAGCAACAGTTGCCAGGGCAACCCTGGGCATGGCAGGGGGCTTTAAGGGGGCCTGGACCCGCCCACTTCCGCTTTGGGGGCCAGCAACAGTTGCCAGGGCAACCCTGGGCATGGCACTCAAGGGGGCCTGGACCCGCCCACTTCCGCTTTGGGGGCCAGCAACAGTTGCCAGGGCAACCCTGGGCATGGCAGGGGGCTTTAAGGGGGCCTGGACCCGCCCACTTCCGCTTTGGGGGCCAGCAACAGTTGCCAGGGCAACCCTGGGCATGGCAGGGGGCTTTAAGGGGGCCTGGACCCGCCCACTTCCGCTTTGGGGGCCAGCAACAGTTGCCAGGGCAACCCTGGGCATGGCAGGGGGCTCAAGGGGGCCTGGACCCGCCCACTTCCGCTTTGGGGGCCAGCAACAGTTGCCAGGGCAACCCTGGGCATGGCAGGGTGCTCAAGGGGGCCTGGACCCGCCCACTTCCGCTTTGGGGGCCAGCAACAGTTGCCAGGGCAACCCTGGGCATGGCAGGGGGCTTTAAGGGGGCCTGGACCCGCCCACTTCCGCTTTGGGGGCCAGCAACAGTTGCCAGGGCAACCCTGGGCATGGCACTCAAGGGGGCCTGGACCCGCCCACTTCCGCTTTGGGGGGCAGCAACAGTTGCCAGGGCAACCCTGGGCATGGCAGGGGGCTTTAAGGGGGCCTGGACCCGCCCACTTCCGCTTTGGGGGCCAGCAACAGTTGCCAGGGCAACCCTGGGCATGGCAGGAGGCTTTAAGGGGGCCTGGACCCGCCCACTTCCGCTTTGGGGGCCAGCAACAGTTGCCAGGGAAACCCTGGGCATGGCAGGGTGCTCAAGGGGGCCTGGACCCGCCCACTTCCGCTTTGGGGGCCAGCAACAGTTGCCAGGGCAACCCTGGGCATGGCAGGGGGCTTTAAGGGGGCCTGGACCCGCCCACTTCCGCTTTGGGGGCCAGCAACAGTTGCCAGGGCAACCCTGGGCATGGCAGGGGGCTTTAAGGGGGCCTGGACCCGCCCACTTCCGCTTTGGGGGCCAGCAACAGTTGCCAGGGCAACCCTGGGCATGGCAGGGTGCTCAAGGGGGCCTGGACCCGCCCACTTCCCTTCCGCTTTGGGGCCAGCAACAGTTGCCAGGGCAACCCTGGGCATGGCAGGGGGCTCAAGGGGGCCTGGACCCGCCCACTTCCGCTTTGGGGGCCAGCAACAGTTGCCAGGGCAACCCTGGGCATGGCAGGGGCTTTAAGGGGGCCTGGACCCGCCCACTTCCGCTTTGGGGGCTAGCAACAGTTGCCAGGCAACCCTGGGCATGGCAGGAGGCTTTAAGGGGGCCTGGACCCGCCCACTTCCGCTTTGGGGGCCAGCACTAGTTGCCAGGGCAACCCTGGGCATGGCAGGAGGCTTTAAGGGGGCCTGGACCCGCCCACTTCCGCTTTGGGGGCCAGCAACAGTTGCCAGGGCAACCCTGGGCATGGCAGGGGGCTCAAGGGGGCCTGGACCCGCCCACTTCCGCTTTGGGGGCCAGCAACAGTTGCCAGGGCAACCCTGGGCATGGCAGGGGGCTTTAAGGGGGCCTGGACCCGCCCACTTCCGCTTTGGGGGGCAGCAACAGTTGCCAGGGCAACCCTGGGCATGGCAGGGGGCTCAAGGGGGCCTGGACCCGCCCACTTCCGCTTTGGGGGGCAGCAACAGTTGCCAGGGCAACCCTGGGCATGGCAGGGGGCTTTAAGGGGGCCTTGACCCGCCCACTTCCGCTTTGGGGGCCAGCAACAGTTGCCAGGGCAACCCTGGGCATGGCAGGGGGCTTTAAGGGGGCCTGGACCCGCCCACTTCCGCTTTGGGGGCCAGCAACAGTTGCAAGGGCAACCCTGGGCATGGCAGGGGGCTTTAAGGGGGCCTGGACCCGCCCACTTCCGCTTTGGGGGCCAGCAACAGTTGCCAGGGCAACCCTGGGCATGGCAAGGGGCTTTAAAGGGGCCTGGACCGCCCACTTCCGCTTTGGGGGCCAGCGACAGTTGCCAGGGCAACCCTGGGCATGGCAGGGTGCTCAAGAGGGCCTGGACCCGCCCACTTCCGCTTTGGGGGCCAGCAACAGTTGCCAGGGCAACCCTGGGCATGGCAGGGGGCTTTAAGGGGGCCTGGACCCGCCCACTTCCGCTTTGGGGGCCAGCAACAGTTGCCAGGGCAACCCTGGGCATGGCAGGGGGCTCAAGGGGGCCTGGACCCGCCCACTTCCGCTTTGGGGGCCAGCAACAGTTGCCAGGGCAACCCTGGGCATGGCAGGGGGCTCAAGGGGGCCTGGACCCGCCCACTTCCGCTTTGGGGGCCAGCAACAGTTGCCAGGGCAACCCTGGGCATGGCAGTTAGCTTTAAGGGGGCCTGGACCCGCCCACTTCCGCTTTGGGGGCCAGCAACAGTTGCCAGGGCAACCCTGGGCATGGCAGGGGGCTCAAGGGGGCTTCGACCCGCCCACTTCCGCTTTGGGGGCCAGCAACAGTTGCCAGGGCAACCCTGTGCATGGCAGGGGGCTCAAGGGGGCCTGGACCCGCCCACTTCCGCTTTGGGGGCCAGCAACAGTTGCCAGGGCAACCCTGGGCCTGGCAGGGGGCTTTAAGGGGGCCTGGACCCGCCCACTTCCGCTTTGGGGGCCAGCAACAGTTGCCAGGGCAACCCTGGGCATGGCAGGGGGCTTTAAGGGGGCCTGGACCAGCCCACTTCCGCTTTGGGGGCCAGCAACAGTTGCCAGGGCAACCCTGGGCATGGCAGGGTGCTCAAGGGGGCCTGGACCCGCCCACTTCCGCTTTGGGGGCCAGCAACAGTTGCCAGGGCAACCCTGGGCATGGCAGGGGGCTTTAAGGGGGCCTGGACCCGCCCACTTCCGCTTTGGGGGCCAGCAACAGTTGCCAGGGCAACCCTGGGCATGGCAGGGGGCTTTAAGGGGGCCTGGACCCGCCCACTTCCGCTTTGGGGGCCAGCAACAGTTGCCAGGGCAACCCTTGGCATGGCAGGGTGCTCAAGGGGGCCTGGACCCGCCCACTTCCGCTTTGGGGGCCAGCAACAATTGCCATGGCAACCCTGGGCATGGCAGGGGGCTTTAAGGCGGCCTGGACCCGCCCACTTCCGCTTTGGGGGCCAGCAACAGTTGCCAGGGCAACCCTGGGCATGGCAGGGGGCTTTAAGGGGGCCTGGACCCGCCCACTTCCGCTTTGGGGGCCAGCAACAGTTGCCAGGGCAACCCTGGGCATGGCAGGGGGCTTTAAGGGGGCCTAGACCCGCCCACTTCCGCTTTGGGGGCCAGCAACAGTTGCCAGGGCAACTCTGGGCATGGCAAGGGGCTTTAAAGGGGCCTGGACCCGCCCACTTCCGCTTTGGGGGCCAGCAACAGTTGCCAGGGCAACCCTGGGCATGGCAGGGGGCTTTAAGGGGGCCTGGACCCGCCCACTTCCGCTTTGGGGGCCAGCAACAGTTGCCAGGGCAACCCTGGGCATGGCAGGGGGCTTTAAGGGGGCCTAGACCCGCCCACTTCCGCTTTGGGGGCCAGCAACAGTTGCCAGGGCAACTCTGGGCATGGCAAGGGGCTTTAAAGGGGCCTGGACCCGCCCACTTCCGCTTTGGGGGCCAGCAACAGTTGCCAGGGCAACCCTGGGCATGGCAGTGTGCTCAAGGGGGCCTGGACCCGCCCACTTCCGCTTTGGGGGCCAGCAACAGTTGCCAGGGCAACCCTGGGCATGGCAGGGGGCTTTAAGGGGGCCTGGACCCGCCCACTTCCGCTTTGGGGGGCAGCAACAGTTGCCAGGGCAACCCTGGGCATGGCAGGGGGCTTTAAGGGGGCCTTGACCCGCCCACTTCCGCTTTGGGGGCCAGCAACAGTTGCCAGGGCAACCCTGGGCATGGCAGGGGGCTTTAAGGGGGCCTTGACCCGCCCACTTCCGCTTTGGGGGCCAGCAACAGTTGCCAGGGCAACCCTGGGCATGGCAGGGTGCTCAAGGGGGCCTGGACCCGCCCACTTCCGCTTTGGGGGCCAGCAACAGTTGCCAGGGCAACCCTGGGCATGGCAGGGTGCTCAAGGGGGCCTGGACCCGCCCACTTCCGCTTTGGGGGCCAGCAACAGTTGCCAGGGCAACCCTGGGCATGGCAGGGGGCTTTAAGGGGGCCTGGACCCGCCCACTTCCGCTTTGGGGGCCAGCAACAGTTGCCAGGGCAACCCTGGGCATGGCACTCAAGGGGGCCTGGACCCGCCCACTTCCGCTTTGGGGGGCAGCAACAGTTGCCAGGGCAACCCTGGGCATGGCAGGGGGCTTTAAGGGGGCCTGGACCCGCCCACTTCCGCTTTGGGGGCCAGCAACAGTTGCCAGGGCAACCCTGGGCATGGCAGGGGGCTTTAAGGGGGCCTAGACCCGCCCACTTCCGCTTTGGGGGCCAGCAACAGTTGCCAGGGCAACTCTGGGCATGGCAAGGGGCTTTAAAGGGGCCTGGACCCGCCCACTTCCGCTTTGGGGGCCAGCAACAGTTGCCAGGGCAACCCTGGGCATGGCAGTGTGCTCAAGGGGGCCTGGACCCGCCCACTTCCGCTTTGGGGGCCAGCAACAGTTGCCAGGGCAACCCTGGGCATGGCAGGGGGCTTTAAGGGGGCCTGGACCCGCCCACTTCCGCTTTGGGGGGCAGCAACAGTTGCCAGGGCAACCCTGGGCATGGCAGGGGGCTTTAAGGGGGCCTTGACCCGCCCACTTCCGCTTTGGGGGCCAGCAACAGTTGCCAGGGCAACCCTGGGCATGGCAGGGGGCTTTAAGGGGGCCTTGACCCGCCCACTTCCGCTTTGGGGGCCAGCAACAGTTGCCAGGGCAACCCTGGGCATGGCAGGGGGCTTTAAGGGGGCCTGGACCCGCCCACTTCCGCTTTGGGGGCCAGCAACAGTTGCCAGGGCAACCCTGGGCATGGCAGGGGGCTTTAAGGGGGCCTGGACCCGCCCACTTCCGCTTTGGGGGCCAGCAACAGTTGCCAGGGCAACCCTGGGCATGGCAGGGTGCTCAAGGGGGCCTGGACCCGCCCACTTCCGCTTTGGGGGCCAGCAACAGTTGCCAGGGCAACCCTGGGCATGGCAGGGTGCTCAAGGGGGCCTGGACCCGCCCACTTCCGCTTTGGGGGCCAGCAACAGTTGCCAGGGCAACCCTGGGCATGGCAGGGGGCTTTAAGGGGGCCTGGACCCGCCCACTTCCGCTTTGGGGGCCAGCAACAGTTGCCAGGGCAACCCTGGGCATGGCACTCAAGGGGGCCTGGACCCGCCCACTTCCGCTTTGGGGGGCAGCAACAGTTGCCAGGGCAACCCTGGGCATGGCAGGGGGCTTTAAGGGGGCCTGGACCCGCCCACTTCCGCTTTGGGGGCCAGCAACAGTTGCCAGGGCAACCCTGGGCATGGCAGGAGGCTTTAAGGGGGCCTGGACCCGCCCACTTCCGCTTTGGGGGCCAGCAACAGTTGCCAGGGAAACCCTGGGCATGGCAGGGTGCTCAAGGGGGCCTGGACCCGCCCACTTCCGCTTTGGGGGCCAGCAACAGTTGCCAGGGCAACCCTGGGCATGGCAGGGGGCTTTAAGGGGGCCTGGACCCGCCCACTTCCGCTTTGGGGGCCAGCAACAGTTGCCAGGGCAACCCTGGGCATGGCAGGGGGCTTTAAGGGGGCCTGGACCCGCCCACTTCCGCTTTGGGGGCCAGCAACAGTTGCCAGGGCAACCCTGGGCATGGCAGGGGGCTTTAAGGGGGCCTAAACCCGCCCACTTCCGCTTTGGGGGCCAGCAACAGTTGCCAGGGCAACCCTGGGCATGGCAGGGTGCTCAAGGGGGCCTGGACCCGCCCACTTCCGCTTTGGGGGCCAGCAACAGTTGCCAGGGCAACCCTGGGCATGGCAGGGGGCTCAAGGGGGCCTGGACCCGCCCACTTCCGCTTTGGGGGCCAGCAACAGTTGCCAGGGCAACCCTGGGCATGGCAGGGGGCTTTAAGGGGGCCTGGACCCGCCCACTTCCGCTTTGGGGGCTAGCAACAGTTGCCAGGGCAACCCTGGGCATGGCAGGAGGCTTTAAGGGGGCCTGGACCCGCCCACTTCCGCTTTGGGGGCCAGCAACAGTTGCCAGGGCAACCCTGGGCATGGCAGGGGGCTCAAGGGGGCCTGGACCCGCCCACTTCCGCTTTGGGGGGCAGCAACAGTTGCCAGGGCAACCCTGGGCATGGCAGGGGGCTCAAGGGGGCCTGGACCCGCCCACTTCCGCTTTGGGGGGCAGCAACAGTTGCCAGGGCAACCCTGGGCATGGCAGGGGGCTTTAAGGGGGCCTTGACCCGCCCACTTCCGCTTTGGGGGCCAGCAACAGTTGCCAGGGCAACCCTGGGCATGGCAGGGGGCTTTAAGGGGGCCTGGACCCGCCCACTTCCGCTTTGGGGGCCAGCAACAGTTGCAAGGGCAACCCTGGGCATGGCAGGGGGCTTTAAGGGGGCCTGGACCCGCCCACTTCCGCTTTGGGGGCCAGCAACAGTTGCCAGGGCAACCCTGGGCATGGCAAGGGGCTTTAAAGGGGCCTGGACCCGCCCACTTCCGCTTTGGGGGCCAGCGACAGTTGCCAGGGCAACCCTGGGCATGGCAGGGTGCTCAAGAGGGCCTGGACCCGCCCACTTCCGCTTTGGGGGCCAGCAACAGTTGCCAGGGCAACCCTGGGCATGGCAGGGGGCTTTAAGGGGGCCTGGACCCGCCCACTTCCGCTTTGGGGGCCAGCAACAGTTGCCAGGGCAACCCTGGGCATGGCAGGGGGCTCAAGGGGGCCTGGACCCGCCCACTTCCGCTTTGGGGGCCAGCTACAGTTGCCAGGGCAACCCTGGGCATGGCAGGGGGCTCAAGGGGGCCTGGACCCGCCCACTTCCGCTTTGGGGGCCAGCAACAGTTGCCAGGGCAACCCTGGGCATGGCAGTTAGCTTTAAGGGGGCCTGGACCGGCCCACTTCCGCTTTGGGGGCCAGCAACAGTTGCCAGGGCAACCCTGGGCATGGCAGGGGGCTCAAGGGGGCTTCGACCCGCCCACTTCCGCTTTGGGGGCCAGCAACAGTTGCCAGGGCAACCCTGTGCATGGCAGGGGGCTCAAGGGGGCCTGGACCCGCCCATTTCCGCTTTGGGGGCCAGCAACAGTTGCCAGGGCAACCCTGGGCCTGGCAGGGGGCTTTAAGGGGGCCTGGACCCGCCCACTTCCGCTTTGGGGGCCAGCAACAGTTGCCAGGGCAACCCTGGGCATGGCAGGGGGCTTTAAGGGGGCCTGGACCAGCCCACTTCCGCTTTGGGGGCCAGCAACAGTTGCCAGGGCAACCCTGGGCATGGCAGGGTGCTCAAGGGGGCCTGGACCCGCCCACTTCCGCTTTGGGGGCCAGCAACAGTTGCCAGGGCAACCCTGGGCATGGCAGGGGGCTTTAAGGGGGCCTGGACCCGCCCACTTCCGCTTTGGGGGCCAGCAACAGTTGCCAGGGCAACCCTGGGCATGGCAGGGGGCTTTAAGGGGGCCTGGACCCGCCCACTTCCGCTTTGGGGGCCAGCAACAGTTGCCAGGGCAACCCTTGGCATGGCAGGGTGCTCAAGGGGGCCTGGACCCGCCCACTTCCGCTTTGGGGGCCAGCAACAATTGCCATGGCAACCCTGGGCATGGCAGGGGGCTTTAAGGGGGCCTGGACCCGCCCACTTCCGCTTTGGGGGCTAGCAACAGTTGCCAGGGCAACCCTGGGCATGGCAGGAGGCTTTAAGGGGGCCTGGACCCGCCCACTTCCGCTTTGGGGGCCAGCAACAGTTGCCAGGGCAACCCTGGGCATGGCAGGGGGCTCAAGGGGGCCTGGACCCGCCCACTTCCGCTTTGGGGGGCAGCAACAGTTGCCAGGGCAACCCTGGGCATGGCAGGGGGCTCAAGGGGGCCTGGACCCGCCCACTTCCGCTTTGGGGGGCAGCAACAGTTGCCAGGGCAACCCTGGGCATGGCAGGGGGCTTTAAGGGGGCCTTGACCCGCCCACTTCCGCTTTGGGGGCCAGCAACAGTTGCCAGGGCAACCCTGGGCATGGCAGGGGGCTTTAAGGGGGCCTGGACCCGCCCACTTCCGCTTTGGGGGCCAGCAACAGTTGCAAGGGCAACCCTGGGCATGGCAGGGGGCTTTAAGGGGGCCTGGACCCGCCCACTTCCGCTTTGGGGGCCAGCAACAGTTGCCAGGGCAACCCTGGGCATGGCAAGGGGCTTTAAAGGGGCCTGGACCCGCCCACTTCCGCTTTGGGGGCCAGCGACAGTTGCCAGGGCAACCCTGGGCATGGCAGGGTGCTCAAGAGGGCCTGGACCCGCCCACTTCCGCTTTGGGGGCCAGCAACAGTTGCCAGGGCAACCCTGGGCATGGCAGGGGGCTTTAAGGGGGCCTGGACCCGCCCACTTCCGCTTTGGGGGCCAGCAACAGTTGCCAGGGCAACCCTGGGCATGGCAGGGGGCTCAAGGGGGCCTGGACCCGCCCACTTCCGCTTTGGGGGCCAGCTACAGTTGCCAGGGCAACCCTGGGCATGGCAGGGGGCTCAAGGGGGCCTGGACCCGCCCACTTCCGCTTTGGGGGCCAGCAACAGTTGCCAGGGCAACCCTGGGCATGGCAGTTAGCTTTAAGGGGGCCTGGACCGGCCCACTTCCGCTTTGGGGGCCAGCAACAGTTGCCAGGGCAACCCTGGGCATGGCAGGGGGCTCAAGGGGGCTTCGACCCGCCCACTTCCGCTTTGGGGGCCAGCAACAGTTGCCAGGGCAACCCTGTGCATGGCAGGGGGCTCAAGGGGGCCTGGACCCGCCCATTTCCGCTTTGGGGGCCAGCAACAGTTGCCAGGGCAACCCTGGGCCTGGCAGGGGGCTTTAAGGGGGCCTGGACCCGCCCACTTCCGCTTTGGGGGCCAGCAACAGTTGCCAGGGCAACCCTGGGCATGGCAGGGGGCTTTAAGGGGGCCTGGACCAGCCCACTTCCGCTTTGGGGGCCAGCAACAGTTGCCAGGGCAACCCTGGGCATGGCAGGGTGCTCAAGGGGGCCTGGACCCGCCCACTTCCGCTTTGGGGGCCAGCAACAGTTGCCAGGGCAACCCTGGGCATGGCAGGGGGCTTTAAGGGGGCCTGGACCCGCCCACTTCCGCTTTGGGGGCCAGCAACAGTTGCCAGGGCAACCCTGGGCATGGCAGGGGGCTTTAAGGGGGCCTGGACCCGCCCACTTCCGCTTTGGGGGCCAGCAACAGTTGCCAGGGCAACCCTTGGCATGGCAGGGTGCTCAAGGGGGCCTGGACCCGCCCACTTCCGCTTTGGGGGCCAGCAACAATTGCCATGGCAACCCTGGGCATGGCAGGGGGCTTTAAGGGGGCCTGGACCCGCCCACTTCCGCTTTGGGGGGCAGCAACAGTTGCCAGGGCAACCCTGGGCATGGCAGGGGGCTTTAAGGGGGCCTGGACCCGCCCACTTCCGCTTTGGGGGCCAGCAACAGTTGCCAGGGCAACCCTGGGCCTGGCAGGGGGCTTTAAGGGGGCCTGGACCCGCCCACTTCCGCTTTGGGGGCCAGCAACAGTTGCCAGGGCAACCCTGGGCATGGCAGGGGGCTTTAAGGGGGCCTGGACCCGCCCACTTCCGCTTTGGGGGCCAGCAACAGTTGCCAGGGCAACCCTGGGCATGGCAGGGTGCTCAAGGGGGCCTGGACCCGCCCACTTCCGCTTTGGGGGCCAGCAACAGTTGCCAGGGCAACCCTGGGCATGGCAGGGGGCTTTAAGGCGGCCTGGACCCGCCCACTTCCGCTTTGGGGGCCAGCAACAGTTGCCAGGGCAACCCTGGGCATGGCAGGGGGCTTTAAGGGGGCCTGGACCCGCCCACTTCCGCTTTGGGGGCCAGCAACAGTTGCCAGGGCAACCCTGGGCATGGCAGGGGGCTTTAAGGGGGCCTAGACCCGCCCACTTCCGCTTTGGGGGCCAGCAACAGTTGCCAGGGCAACTCTGGGCATGGCAAGGGGCTTTAAAGGGGCCTGGACCCGCCCACTTCCGCTTTGGGGGCCAGCAACAGTTGCCAGGGCAACCCTGGGCATGGCAGTGTGCTCAAGGGGGCCTGGACCCGCCCACTTCCGCTTTGGGGGCCAGCAACAGTTGCCAGGGCAACCCTGGGCATGGCAGGGGGCTTTAAGGGGGCCTGGACCCGCCCACTTCCGCTTTGGGGGGCAGCAACAGTTGCCAGGGCAACCCTGGGCATGGCAGGGGGCTTTAAGGGGGCCTTGACCCGCCCACTTCCGCTTTGGGGGCCAGCAACAGTTGCCAGGGCAACCCTGGGCATGGCAGGGGGCTTTAAGGGGGCCTGGACCCGCCCACTTCCGCTTTGGGGGCCAGCAACAGTTGCCAGGGCAACCCTGGGCATGGCAGGGGGCTTTAAGGGGGCCTGGACCCGCCCACTTCCGCTTTGGGGGCCAGCAACAGTTGCCAGGGCAACCCTGGGCATGGCAAGGGGCTTTAAAGGGCCTGGACCCGCCCACTTCCGCTTTGGGGGCCAGCGACAGTTGCCAGGGCAACCCTGGGCAGGGCAGGGGGCTTTAAGGGGGCCTGGACCCGCCCACTTCCGCTTTGGGGGCCAGCAACAGTTGCCAGGGCAACCCTGGGCATGGCAGGGGGCTTTAATGGGGCCTGGACCCGCCCACTTCCGCTTTGGGGGCCAGCAACAGTTGCCAGGGCAACCCTGGGCATGGCAGGGGGCTCAAGGGGGCCTAAACCCGCCCACTTCCGCTTTGGGGGCCAGCAACAGTTGCCAGGGCAACCCTGGGCATGGCAGGGGGCTCAAGGGGGCCTGGACCCGCCCACTTCCGCTTTGGGGGCCAGCAACAGTTGCCAGGGCAACCCTGGGCATGGCAGGGGGCTTTAAGGGGGCCTGGACCCGCCCACTTCCGCTTTGGGGGCTAGCAACAGTTGCCAGGGCAACCCTGGGCATGGCAGGAGGCTTTAAGGGGGCCTGGACCCGCCCACTTCCGCTTTGGGGGCCAGCACTAGTTGCCAGGGCAACCCTGGGCATGGCAGGAGGCTTTAAGGGGGCCTGGACCCGCCCACTTCCGCTTTGGGGGCCAGCAACAGTTGCCAGGGCAACCCTGGGCATGGCAGGGGGCTCAAGGGGGCCTGGACCCGCCCACTTCCGCTTTGGGGGCCAGCAACAGTTGCCAGGGCAACCCTGGGCATGGCAGGGGGCTTTAAGGGGGCCTGGACCCGCCCACTTCCGCTTTGGGGGGCAGCAACAGTTGCCAGGGCAACCCTGGGCATGGCAGGGGGCTCAAGGGGGCCTGGACCCGCCCACTTCCGCTTTGGGGGGCAGCAACAGTTGCCAGGGCAACCCTGGGCATGGCAGGGGGCTTTAAGGGGGCCTTGACCCGCCCACTTCCGCTTTGGGGGCCAGCAACAGTTGCCAGGGCAACCCTGGGCATGGCAGGGGGCTTTAAGGGGGCCTGGACCCGCCCACTTCCGCTTTGGGGGCCAGCAACAGTTGCAAGGGCAACCCTGGGCATGGCAGGGGGCTTTAAGGGGGCCTGGACCCGCCCACTTCCGCTTTGGGGGCCAGCAACAGTTGCCAGGGCAACCCTGGGCATGGCAAGGGGCTTTAAAGGGGCCTGGACCGCCCACTTCCGCTTTGGGGGCCAGCGACAGTTGCCAGGGCAACCCTGGGCATGGCAGGGTGCTCAAGAGGGCCTGGACCCGCCCACTTCCGCTTTGGGGGCCAGCAACAGTTGCCAGGGCAACCCTGGGCATGGCAGGGGGCTTTAAGGGGGCCTGGACCCGCCCACTTCCGCTTTGGGGGCCAGCAACAGTTGCCAGGGCAACCCTGGGCATGGCAGGGGGCTCAAGGGGGCCTGGACCCGCCCACTTCCGCTTTGGGGGCCAGCAACAGTTGCCAGGGCAACCCTGGGCATGGCAGGGGGCTCAAGGGGGCCTGGACCCGCCCACTTCCGCTTTGGGGGCCAGCAACAGTTGCCAGGGCAACCCTGGGCATGGCAGTTAGCTTTAAGGGGGCCTGGACCCGCCCACTTCCGCTTTGGGGGCCAGCAACAGTTGCCAGGGCAACCCTGGGCATGGCAGGGGGCTCAAGGGGGCTTCGACCCGCCCACTTCCGCTTTGGGGGCCAGCAACAGTTGCCAGGGCAACCCTGTGCATGGCAGGGGGCTCAAGGGGGCCTGGACCCGCCCACTTCCGCTTTGGGGGCCAGCAACAGTTGCCAGGGCAACCCTGGGCCTGGCAGGGGGCTTTAAGGGGGCCTGGACCCGCCCACTTCCGCTTTGGGGGCCAGCAACAGTTGCCAGGGCAACCCTGGGCATGGCAGGGGGCTTTAAGGGGGCCTGGACCAGCCCACTTCCGCTTTGGGGGCCAGCAACAGTTGCCAGGGCAACCCTGGGCATGGCAGGGTGCTCAAGGGGGCCTGGACCCGCCCACTTCCGCTTTGGGGCCAGCAACAGTTGCCAGGGCAACCCTGGGCATGGCAGGGGGCTTTAAGGGGGCCTGGACCCGCCCACTTCCGCTTTGGGGGCCAGCAACAGTTGCCAGGGCAACCCTGGGCATGGCAGGGGGCTTTAAGGGGGCCTGGACCCGCCCACTTCCGCTTTGGGGGCCAGCAACAGTTGCCAGGGCAACCCTTGGCATGGCAGGGTGCTCAAGGGGGCCTGGACCCGCCCACTTCCGCTTTGGGGGCCAGCAACAATTGCCATGGCAACCCTGGGCATGGCAGGGGGCTTTAAGGCGGCCTGGACCCGCCCACTTCCGCTTTGGGGGCCAGCAACAGTTGCCAGGGCAACCCTGGGCATGGCAGGGGGCTTTAAGGGGGCCTGGACCCGCCCACTTCCGCTTTGGGGGCCAGCAACAGTTGCCAGGGCAACCCTGGGCATGGCAGGGGGCTTTAAGGGGGCCTAGACCCGCCCACTTCCGCTTTGGGGGCCAGCAACAGTTGCCAGGGCAACTCTGGGCATGGCAAGGGGCTTTAAAGGGGCCTGGACCCGCCCACTTCCGCTTTGGGGGCCAGCAACAGTTGCCAGGGCAACCCTGGGCATGGCAGGGGGCTTTAAGGGGGCCTGGACCCGCCCACTTCCGCTTTGGGGGCCAGCAACAGTTGCCAGGGCAACCCTGGGCATGGCAGGGGGCTTTAAGGGGGCCTAGACCCGCCCACTTCCGCTTTGGGGGCCAGCAACAGTTGCCAGGGCAACTCTGGGCATGGCAAGGGGCTTTAAAGGGGCCTGGACCCGCCCACTTCCGCTTTGGGGGCCAGCAACAGTTGCCAGGGCAACCCTGGGCATGGCAGTGTGCTCAAGGGGGCCTGGACCCGCCCACTTCCGCTTTGGGGGCCAGCAACAGTTGCCAGGGCAACCCTGGGCATGGCAGGGGGCTTTAAGGGGGCCTGGACCCGCCCACTTCCGCTTTGGGGGGCAGCAACAGTTGCCAGGGCAACCCTGGGCATGGCAGGGGGCTTTAAGGGGGCCTTGACCCGCCCACTTCCGCTTTGGGGGCCAGCAACAGTTGCCAGGGCAACCCTGGGCATGGCAGGGGGCTTTAAGGGGGCCTTGACCCGCCCACTTCCGCTTTGGGGGCCAGCAACAGTTGCCAGGGCAACCCTGGGCATGGCAGGGTGCTCAAGGGGGCCTGGACCCGCCCACTTCCGCTTTGGGGGCCAGCAACAGTTGCCAGGGCAACCCTGGGCATGGCAGGGTGCTCAAGGGGGCCTGGACCCGCCCACTTCCGCTTTGGGGGCCAGCAACAGTTGCCAGGGCAACCCTGGGCATGGCAGGGGGCTTTAAGGGGGCCTGGACCCGCCCACTTCCGCTTTGGGGGCCAGCAACAGTTGCCAGGGCAACCCTGGGCATGGCACTCAAGGGGGCCTGGACCCGCCCACTTCCGCTTTGGGGGGCAGCAACAGTTGCCAGGGCAACCCTGGGCATGGCAGGGGGCTTTAAGGGGGCCTGGACCCGCCCACTTCCGCTTTGGGGGCCAGCAACAGTTGCCAGGGCAACCCTGGGCATGGCAGGGGGCTTTAAGGGGGCCTAGACCCGCCCACTTCCGCTTTGGGGGCCAGCAACAGTTGCCAGGGCAACTCTGGGCATGGCAAGGGGCTTTAAAGGGGCCTGGACCCGCCCACTTCCGCTTTGGGGGCCAGCAACAGTTGCCAGGGCAACCCTGGGCATGGCAGTGTGCTCAAGGGGGCCTGGACCCGCCCACTTCCGCTTTGGGGGCCAGCAACAGTTGCCAGGGCAACCCTGGGCATGGCAGGGGGCTTTAAGGGGGCCTGGACCCGCCCACTTCCGCTTTGGGGGGCAGCAACAGTTGCCAGGGCAACCCTGGGCATGGCAGGGGGCTTTAAGGGGGCCTTGACCCGCCCACTTCCGCTTTGGGGGCCAGCAACAGTTGCCAGGGCAACCCTGGGCATGGCAGGGGGCTTTAAGGGGGCCTTGACCCGCCCACTTCCGCTTTGGGGGCCAGCAACAGTTGCCAGGGCAACCCTGGGCATGGCAGGGGGCTTTAAGGGGGCCTGGACCCGCCCACTTCCGCTTTGGGGGCCAGCAACAGTTGCCAGGGCAACCCTGGGCATGGCAGGGGGCTTTAAGGGGGCCTGGACCCGCCCACTTCCGCTTTGGGGGCCAGCAACAGTTGCCAGGGCAACCCTGGGCATGGCAGGGTGCTCAAGGGGGCCTGGACCCGCCCACTTCCGCTTTGGGGGCCAGCAACAGTTGCCAGGGCAACCCTGGGCATGGCAGGGTGCTCAAGGGGGCCTGGACCCGCCCACTTCCGCTTTGGGGGCCAGCAACAGTTGCCAGGGCAACCCTGGGCATGGCAGGGGGCTTTAAGGGGGCCTGGACCCGCCCACTTCCGCTTTGGGGGCCAGCAACAGTTGCCAGGGCAACCCTGGGCATGGCACTCAAGGGGGCCTGGACCCGCCCACTTCCGCTTTGGGGGGCAGCAACAGTTGCCAGGGCAACCCTGGGCATGGCAGGGGGCTTTAAGGGGGCCTGGACCCGCCCACTTCCGCTTTGGGGGCCAGCAACAGTTGCCAGGGCAACCCTGGGCATGGCAGGAGGCTTTAAGGGGGCCTGGACCCGCCCACTTCCGCTTTGGGGGCCAGCAACAGTTGCCAGGGAAACCCTGGGCATGGCAGGGTGCTCAAGGGGGCCTGGACCCGCCCACTTCCGCTTTGGGGGCCAGCAACAGTTGCCAGGGCAACCCTGGGCATGGCAGGGGGCTTTAAGGGGGCCTGGACCCGCCCACTTCCGCTTTGGGGCCAGCAACAGTTGCCAGGGCAACCCTGGGCATGGCAGGGGGCTTTAAGGGGGCCTGGACCCGCCCACTTCCGCTTTGGGGGCCAGCAACAGTTGCCAGGGCAACCCTGGGCATGGCAGGGGGCTTTAAGGGGGCCTAAACCCGCCCACTTCCGCTTTGGGGGCCAGCAACAGTTGCCAGGGCAACCCTGGGCATGGCAGGGTGCTCAAGGGGGCCTGGACCCGCCCACTTCCGCTTTGGGGGCCAGCAACAGTTGCCAGGGCAACCCTGGGCATGGCAGGGGGCTCAAGGGGGCCTGGACCCGCCCACTTCCGCTTTGGGGGCCAGCAACAGTTGCCAGGGCAACCCTGGGCATGGCAGGGGGCTTTAAGGGGGCCTGGACCCGCCCACTTCCGCTTTGGGGGCTAGCAACAGTTGCCAGGGCAACCCTGGGCATGGCAGGAGGCTTTAAGGGGGCCTGGACCCGCCCACTTCCGCTTTGGGGGCCAGCAACAGTTGCCAGGGCAACCCTGGGCATGGCAGGGGGCTCAAGGGGGCCTGGACCCGCCCACTTCCGCTTTGGGGGCCAGCAACAGTTGCCAGGGCAACCCTGGGCATGGCAGGGGGCTTTAAGGGGGCCTGGACCCGCCCACTTCCGCTTTGGGGGGCAGCAACAGTTGCCAGGGCAACCCTGGGCATGGCAGGGGGCTCAAGGGGGCCTGGACCCGCCCACTTCCGCTTTGGGGGGCAGCAACAGTTGCCAGGGCAACCCTGGGCATGGCAGGGGGCTTTAAGGGGGCCTTGACCCGCCCACTTCCGCTTTGGGGGCCAGCAACAGTTGCCAGGGCAACCCTGGGCATGGCAGGGGGCTTTAAGGGGGCCTGGACCCGCCCACTTCCGCTTTGGGGGCCAGCAACAGTTGCAAGGGCAACCCTGGGCATGGCAGGGGGCTTTAAGGGGGCCTGGACCCGCCCACTTCCGCTTTGGGGGCCAGCAACAGTTGCCAGGGCAACCCTGGGCATGGCAAGGGGCTTTAAAGGGGGCCTGGACCCGCCCACTTCCGCTTTGGGGGCCAGCGACAGTTGCCAGGGCAACCCTGGGCATGGCAGGGTGCTCAAGAGGGCCTGGACCCGCCCACTTCCGCTTTGGGGGCCAGCAACAGTTGCCAGGGCAACCCTGGGCATGGCAGGGGGCTTTAAGGGGGCCTGGACCCGCCCACTTCCGCTTTGGGGGCCAGCAACAGTTGCCAGGGCAACCCTGGGCATGGCAGGGGGCTCAAGGGGGCCTGGACCCGCCCACTTCCGCTTTGGGGGCCAGCAACAGTTGCCAGGGCAACCCTGGGCATGGCAGGGGGCTCAAGGGGGCCTGGACCCGCCCACTTCCGCTTTGGGGGCCAGCAACAGTTGCCAGGGCAACCCTGGGCATGGCAGTTAGCTTTAAGGGGGCCTGGACCCGCCCACTTCCGCTTTGGGGGCCAGCAACAGTTGCCAGGGCAACCCTGGGCATGGCAGGGGGCTCAAGGGGGCTTCGACCCGCCCACTTCCGCTTTGGGGGCCAGCAACAGTTGCCAGGGCAACCCTGTGCATGGCAGGGGGCTCAAGGGGGCCTGGACCCGCCCACTTCCGCTTTGGGGGCCAGCAACAGTTGCCAGGGCAACCCTGGGCCTGGCAGGGGGCTTTAAGGGGGCCTGGACCCGCCCACTTCCGCTTTGGGGGCCAGCAACAGTTGCCAGGGCAACCCTGGGCATGGCAGGGGGCTTTAAGGGGGCCTGGACCAGCCCACTTCCGCTTTGGGGGCCAGCAACAGTTGCCAGGGCAACCCTGGGCATGGCAGGGTGCTCAAGGGGGCCTGGACCCGCCCACTTCCGCTTTGGGGGCCAGCAACAGTTGCCAGGGCAACCCTGGGCATGGCAGGGGGGCTTTAAGGGGGCCTGGACCCGCCCACTTCCGCTTTGGGGGCCAGCAACAGTTGCCAGGGCAACCCTGGGCATGGCAGGGGCTTTAAGGGGGCCTGGACCCGCCCACTTCCGCTTTGGGGGCCAGCAACAGTTGCCAGGGCAACCCTTGGCATGGCAGGGTGCTCAAGGGGGCCTGGACCCGCCCACA